>NW_011350414.1:247444-277864 GCF_000735185.1 Notothenia coriiceps
GGGGGGGGGGGGGTTGCATCGGCACCAGAGACAGCTCCCCCCCTGGACAAACTAGTATACAAACATGACTCAACATGTCTCTCAATCTCTTTCAATCTCACTTTCTTTGACTTTCCTCTCTAATCATTGTGA
The DNA here is from genome assembly GCF_000735185.1 of Notothenia coriiceps. NCBI lineage: Eukaryota > Metazoa > Chordata > Actinopteri > Perciformes > Nototheniidae > Notothenia > Notothenia coriiceps. The sequence goes on from NW_011350414.1 coordinate 247,577, forward strand.
GATCCCTGGCGTCTCTCCTGCTCTCGCCCTGTGTTTACCCTTTAACCCCTCTTTCCCCCTACTTTCCTCTTCTCAGATCTTCATCCAGCACATATGAATCCTACATCCTTCCCTGTTCCCCTTTACCCATCATGGCTCTACATCATGAGACCTGACACACCCAGGAAAGTTCCCATTTGCCAATATTCTCACCTCACTCACACCTGCTTCAGTCAGTTCTGCCACTGCGGGAGGGAGTGCCAAAACTATCCTCGGCCATCAAGTCTTGAAGAAGATCTTGACACACTCGTCTCCCTCATTACCTATCCTCCTCATCTATTTCTTTCTCGCCTCTTGCCTCCAACCTCCAACCTCCATCCCAACTGTCCATGTCTCGGCTGCCGATGATGACAACTCAAGTGGACGTGTCTTCTGTTCTCACCAAGAGCTGTGAAGAGATGCACGTAGGTGTCAGAGATCTGGTGTAAAAATACACCCTGCTGCTGCCCTCTTCACTACACAGGACCGGTGTGTGTCTGCTCTCTGTCACTGGAATGTCTCGGTGTAATTTGAAGACATGCTTCGGTGTACTTTTTAGCTGCGAGGGAATGACTCTCGCTCATACAATGGGTGTGCCTGCTGTAGCAGTTTTCAATGTGTGGCCCAGGCTTTCTTTTGTCACCTCAGTTTTTCTCCATTGATGTACACTGACACTGTATTATTCCCGTAAAAGCTAGACTGGATAAAAAAAACTTTATTTCATGACAAAAGACATCTGGTTAACATTTATAAGAAAATCCATTTCCTGCATTGATTTGATAGAAAGTGATCTGGCTCCAGCTCGAGGGCCTAATGAAAGACAATCTCTCTGTTTGATATTAATGTCTGATTTAAGAGACGTATCAATCTCCTAATGTACCTGGTGTTTCAGATAGGATGCAGAATCACAAGTGGCTGCGCCCGAGGCAAAGACAAGACAGGCAGGAGATGGAGACAGAGACTGAGCGGACGCTGGGCTGCTGCTTGCACATTACTGCTTAATTGCTTGGAACTAAAGGCACTGTTATGAGGATGTTTATGCTTATGCCTGCAACAGCAAATATATCCAGTCATTTTGGCTACACTGTAGAGTCTAATAGTCACAACCCAGACACAAAATAAATTACTAACTGATTGCTATGCAATTTGAGCCTGGGGTGCAAAATAACCCTCTGTCTTGCCTTTGGCCAAACTTTTATAGACAAACTTAAAAGAGACACTTTGGTTTTCTTAATCTTTTGGGCCTTAATGCAAAGACTCCAGTTGGCCTACTAGCCCAAATAACCACACAGGCACACACCACTGTACAATTGCAGATGGCCAGCACCTGTCTCCTACGTGACAGGCTTGGATATTAAGCTTTCTTTGTTTGTAAATACATCCGCTCCCACTGACAAGGAGAACCCAGTTCACGGTAGCCAGCGTGGATTGAATCTTTAACCCTTTGCAGGGATTGTGAAAGGGATTTGAACCATCTTTGTCTTTTACCTAATGTGCTACAAAGGAGGAGCTGACACGCTGTTGGTTAAACATTTAGCTGCGTGCAGGTGCAATTCCCATCAAGTGATTTGATAGGAACTTGGGAGTGATGCTGATGGGACCAACCTGTTTTAGTACAAATCATAAACCGTGCCAATGATCGGGCGTTAATCCCATGCCATGCAGTGCTACAAATCGACTAATTAAAGCTTCAATCTACAAGTCTTGTTTTTTTTTATCCACTTCAGGGATTTTTAAACAAATATCTGTAAATATCAGCACGGTGTAAAGTGATGGGACCCCATGCAACGCTGCGCTGTGAACTGTGTCCATATCGTTTTTTCATGCTTAAATAACAGCAAAAAAAAAGAAAGAACTTACCGGTACGCTGTGTCCATCTTTATGTCAGCTTCCCCCTGAAGAAGACCATACATTGTATCCATGCTGAAGTGTGAGAAAAGGCTTCACTGTGCAGGGAAACGCCCCCCCCCCCTCCCCTCCCATGCTATAGTCCTTTCTCTCCTGTGCGCTTCTCCTCCTGCTAGTAGGGAATCACATAACCACTCCTTGTTTTTTCCATTCTCTCCGAGGGAGGGATGGAGCCTTTGCAGCAGCATCCCATGCAACTCAGCAGCAACCTCTCACCTCTTCTCTCTTCTCCTCTCTTCCTCTCCTCCTCTGCTCCTCTTCCTCTCCTCTTCTCCTCCTGCTCCTCCTCCTCCCTTCTCTCGTGTCCATGCCTCCATGCAGCCCTGGCGCCGAAGAGCATGCCCTATAGTGCAGCTGTTTCCAAGCGGGGGTCCGGGGACCTCAATGGGTCCACAATTAGGCTGTAGTAAAATGAAAGAAAAAAGAGTTTGGCATAAAGGATGTTAGAGTTAATTTGGCTCATTGATACCATGCCGCGGTGCAAATAGCTTTTTGTAAGCTATTGAAGCTTACAGGGAAAATATTGTCAGATGGGGGCATTGAGACAAAATCCTTAGGATCTGTGTCTTGTTGATGCTGTCTGTTTAAGGTTTTGTGACTTATAGGGTGTTTGTGTTCTCACTGGAGAGTTGGACCTATTCCATGTTTTTTTTTTTATGTTTCCAGGTTGACATCGTAACATAAAATATTAAAATATGGTGGATTATATTGCATCTATTGTTCCTTCGTTGTGTTTTGTGACTCACACAGTCTCTCTATAATATTCCTAGTAATAGGGGTGGACATTACCTGTAAAATCCAATGCAATCCTTTGCAACAGCCATAGTATAAATAATAGCGTGTGCTACCTTTTTGAAGCGTACAGTGTTGGGGTTTTGGATTGTGGACACAAAGATAAGAATACAATATAAAAGACTCACAGTAAGGTTGTAATATTATGCGAAAAACACACACAAAAAACAACAACAGCTGCCTTACACAGCCTATTGATTTATTGCTGGACTGTTGAATTATACAATCCATTTTGCATTGCATTTATTTACATTCATTTCATTTGTTTTAAATCTGTCTTTGATTTCTATATTTTTGTGTATTAGATGGAGAAACAGAGGAACATAATGTGAGACAAAGCCACCGCTCTGTCAGTCATTAGTGCTGAAATCATAATAGAGTGAAATGGGACTCCGTTTGCATGTCCTGAATGGTGTTCCCTGCAGGGTCTTAACAGAGCTTTCTGTATAGCCTGTGGTGAGTGTGTGTTTGTGTGTGTGTGTGTGTGTGTGTGTGTGTGTGTGTGTGTGTGTGTGTGTGTGTGTGTGTGTGTGTGTGTGTGTGTGTGTGTGTTCCAACCCCTAATCCAGTCTCCTGGGACCTCTGTGTATCCGGTTGGTCTTCCTTAGCAGACATGCTGGATGGGATTGGCGCTAGGGTCCTTTATAATCCTCTCCTCATCTGGTAGCTTGTAAAGGAGCTGCCCCTCGAAACCCAAAATGTATGTGTGTGAGTCTTTGTATGTGTCTTTGTGTGTGTTCAGTAATGATCCAAACAACAGCTAAATTGTCTTTTGGCCTTATTTGATGTTTTATCGATGATTTCCATCAATTACCTCTCCTCTCTCTCTCTTTGCTCTCTTCATTTTGGTCAAAGATGTCAGGAACAGAACAGTAGACGGACAGCAAACATGTAAATGTGATGTTTCGAGAGCACACAAGGCTGAGGCTGTTAGGCACTGGAGCTTTCAAGGCCATAAAAAACCGACAGCATATTTCCTCAAATAAGCAGCCGTAGAGTCGTTTTCTCTCCCTCACAAACACATAGACACACACACACGAACACACACTTACACACAGTGTTAATGGCTTCATAATTGTCAGAGGCAGACCATTGAGCATAATCAGGAGTCTGCAGCAAGGCGAAGACCAATTTTTGTAATTTACTATGACAGATAGCACATTTATATTACCCAGGGGCTGCTGGTTTGTTTTGGTATGCGATAAACCACACTCATCCACGCACTTTATATCTCTCTCAGTTCTCATATTAACACTCTCCTTTTCTTTCTCGCTTTCACTGTCTCTCCGTCTTTCTCCATCTCTCTACTCTCTCTTCCTTACACATACAATGGTTGAACCAAGACGGCGTGCAACCTCAGGGTCAGTAACAATATGCCAAACAGACACAGAGTCAGGGGGGGGGGGGGGGGTAATTCAGCTCATCTCAGAAAATCACAGGTTCACACTCAGACACATCACTTAGCCTGTATATTTTATGTACACCACCCATCACTTATCAATTACATATCTCAGAAGAGTTAAGATGGTGTAGGGGTGAGATTGTAAATATGTTTTGTGCCAAATGTTGTCGTTGTGTTTTTTCCCACTAAATTGTATTGCTTTAAAGAGTATACAACAATTTAACATTTGTTCTAATATTTTTGGACTCATGATGGACAGTTTAAAACTAAAACGTTCTTGTTGCTTGTCAAATGTAGGCAACATTACTATTACTTAAGCTGCTAGCTTAATCAATAACATTTGCAGTCTTTTCCAACTCCAAACCCAAGGATTTTAATTGTCCTACTTTTAGTGACATTATTTTTAATAATTTATCAGTACTATATCATTTTATGCAGCTTCCTTTGGAGTCACACTACGCTTTATAAAACCTTTTCATATAGCTAGGGGATGTTCCATTACCTCTCAACAGATTATTTATCTTTTTAATAGGTGGTTTTTCCTAATACCAGATGCTGGCATACATGTACATTACAGTATATCATGTCACTGCTATTAATTTAGATTTGGCAGCAATTTAAGCATGATGTGAAGGCGACCTAAGCAAATACAAATCACTTCAGTCTCTGAGTGATTGCTTTGAATGTTTAAGTATCAAATAAATATGACTAAAACATTACATTACTTTAAGTGGGGGCAGCATTTATAATTAAAAAGCTCACTTGTACAGTAAGCTCAAATTTAGGCTACCATTGTATGAATCACCAAAAAGAGTTTCTCATTCAAACCCGGCCTGTTCAATGCACTGACATGACATTTGATAAATATCTTGTTTTCCCAGCGTGAAGCTTTGACAGAGAATTACTCATGTCCAAAACAGTGATTTAACTGTCACCAGCCATTAGAATAACTCACGTAATTTTTAAATTAAGCGGTTCTGCACTCTGACACAGAACTTTCAAATGTCAGTGATTCATACTTTAAATGAAGTGGATGCTGTGTGCTGCCCAGTAGTCAGTTTGGGAGGATTGGAAATAGCTGGCAATCAGAACTGAGACACTGTGTGTGTTTGTCAGTGTTAACAAGAGAGACAAATAGGACACACAAATAGAAGAGAGAGAGAGAGAGAGAGAGAGAGAGAGAGAGAGAGAGAGAGAGAGAGAGAGGGAGAAGCAGGTGCATCACTAATGGCTTTTTAAAAAGGTTACAGCGTAGAGCTCTTATTTTCTAATGGGGCTCCGGCTGTGCTTGAGAAGCAATTTCCGGAAAAGATAATGTTGTCGAGAGAGTGCAGAGAGTTGTCTGCTTGAGTGTGTGTGTGTGTGTGTGTGTGTGTGTGTGTGTGTGTGTGTGTGTGTGTGTGTGTGTGTGTGTGTGTGTGTGTGTGTGTGTGTGTGTGTGTGTGTGTGTGTGTGTGTGTGTGTGTGTGTGTGTGTGTGTGTGTGTGTGTGTGTGTGTGTGTGTGTCTTGTCATTAACGAGACTGACAAACACAAACTCAAAGGAACACAAAGAGGGGGCGGAGACACACTGAGGTCAATTAAAAGAGAGAGAGGGAGACAGAAATTGCCTCTGTCTACATTTCAAAGTAATTGTGCCATTACATTACATTTATTAGCTTGATGACTAATGTCTAATGTGGGCCAGCAGAGGTCTTGTGTGAAAAAAACATTTTTAAAATCCTCTTTTCTCTTTTGGCATATTTTACATTCCTAATGGGCCATTTGGTTTCATAAATATTAAAACTGGGTAATGCTAAAAAAGCCTATCTCAGGTTTCCCGGGTCAGGTTAGCACGGTCAGCAGTGGCCCCTGGTGTCCACTGCATCTTACTACAACTCAACACAAACATGTCTGCAGTACATCCATAGCCACCTGTCATTTCCAAGCTCCTCGGGCTGCAGTCGAATAGTCCAAAAATCAGCTCCTAAATTCTAACCCTATCGTCTATTCCTTGACCTCTGAGTGAAACGTCACGGGGTTAAGGGATGGTGGATAGGAGAATTCAAAAGGATTTAGGAGAAGAGACTGCGGTGCTTTAGAGCAGTGTTTTTTCAAAGTTGAGGCCCCGACCACGCAAAGTTTGAGGGAAAGGGGAATTTTTTCTTTTTTTATAAAGTTACATTTTTTTCTTTTTTAGATGTTATTAATAACTGCATATCTATCAATCTATGTGTCCTTTGATGCCAATCTTTTAATATTTTTTATTTATTAATATATATATATATTTTTTAAATCACACGACCGCCCTTCAAGCCAATCAGAATCGAGCTGCCGCTACTGAGAGTGAAACTGAGTATCTGCCTATGGTATCTGCCTATGGTATCTGCTCAGCTTTTGGAGCAAGTGAGAGCTATATTTCGCTCTGAAGCTGGATGAAAGCACGGATGTAGCAAATAGTGTTGTTTATATATATGAATATAAATATGTGTATTGTTAATATTACTGTTGATTATTATATATAGGCATAAGTAGCTTTCAAAAATGCAAAAAATATATGTTAATTGTTCATATTACTGTTCAAAATTATATAATATTATAAAGACAGAAATCACTTTAAAAATGCTTTAAAAATATGTTTACTGTTGATATTACTGTTTAATATTGTGTTAAGAATGTTTATAACATAAGACACAATGAATGTAATGAATGACAAACAAAATATAATGACAAACATTGTTTAGAAGAATAACTGATTATTAATTATTAATACAAATATATATTAAGAAAATGTATTAAGCTGTATGATTAATTTGTCATATTTTTATCTTTTTTATTTATTTTTTTACATCATAATATACTCATATCATTTATGGTCCCCACCAGAGGATAATGCTATATAGGGGTCCTTGGCATGGCAAAGTTTGGGAACCCCTGCTTTAGAGAATCCGACTGCACTTTCACTATCCGACGTGTTTATGATGCGCCAGCGGACGTCATTTTGTGCGTCTGCTGCTGTGGGGAAACTATGGAAACTACAGTTTTCTATCTTTAGAATATATATATGTCATATATAGCCTATATATATATTTATATATACAGTCTATGTTTTCTATACAGCAGACTGCAACATGGATGTATAATAAGAACGTGGGACTACTGTAAACTCATCTAGAGACTCTGCTTCGTGCTCTGATGCTTTTCCTTTATGCTTTATGAACATGGACAACAGAGAAACATATTCTTCATGACCAAAGTTGGAATTAAATAAAAAAGGAAAGTGAAACTTATGCTCGTCACCCTCTCCCTCCGGTCCACATTAATACAAATGATCCCAATACGTATGATTGTATGAAAAGACAATAAATACAAATGTATTTATTATAAACATTAGTCCTTAACATCTATCACTGTGTATATCACCATTCAAACATCTTTTAAAAGTTGAACAAACCCCACACAGCTAACTAAAGACTGTGAAATGTTGACTTTATTTGATTATCTCAGTAAAAACTAACGTTCACATTTCTCTTTTTGATCATAATACTGATCCTTTCCTATCATCTAGAAAATTTGAACAGCACTTATCATGACTGCCACTGAGGAACTTCCGGGTAATTTCACTCGGTTAGGAAGGTTCCTAAACTAAATGGACTATTCGACTGCAGCCCGGGTAGTGACACTTGCGTCTCTCCATGTTTCCCTGGTGGGAGGGACTAGTGGCAGGGAAAGGACGCAAGTGAGGGACGCAAGGAATCCTTTTAACCAGTGGCGGCTCCAGAGTATTTTTGTTGGGTAATCTATGGTAGGGCTAACCCATACAGTGGTGGGGCTCAAGTCAGTATTTGCAATGTAATTACATACACGCTCCCCTTGACAGTGAAACGCAACGCGTGAGGTTTAGATTATTTCCCTGTCTCAATCTCAATTCTCCCCCAGGAGATTTTTTGAAATACTAACATAAAATACACATTCTGGTACTCTCTTGAGAAGAAAAATCAATAAATCTATTACTACACGACATATTTAAAAAAAATGAATGCCATTTTAGTTTTGTGTTACTTTGTTCTGAAAGTTGAACCTGCTGGTCCTCAGAGACGAGGGAAGAGGCTGTGTGAATTACTTTACATTGTGGATAAGGGTGGATAGCCCCCATTGTTCTGTGTGTCAAAATGAAAGACAGCCCACACACCTATCAATTTCAATTCAATTAAATTCAAAAGCTTTATTAGCATGACCATATTTACATACAGTATTGCAACTACTAAGAACATGTTTTTTAAATTTTTTTTTTTTTTTTACAAGGAATACAGATTAATTTCATTCATATAAAATAATACATTAATACAAAATAGAATATGATATATATACATAAGTTGTGAGACCTGGTGTATCTGCTCATTCCGGTTCCCTCAGACTGTGGCAGGCAGAGACAAACTGTCCTGCCACAATGCAGCTCTCTTTATATTCCCCGAGAAGTATTTTTAGTTTTTCATTTTCATTTTTAAATATTTGAGGATGCTTATGGTTGAGTTTTGGGAAGAATTGTTTCCGCACAGGTTCAAAAGTTGGGCATTGTGTGAGGAAGTGCTGCTCTGTCTCCACAGCAGTTCCTCCACATTGTTGGCATGATCGCTCCTCTTTTGGCAGCACCTGCAACACCCATATACTTTATGTAAAGGACACACCACAGAATAACATTCAGAGGATGGAGTAATTTTGATGTGCTTATTTTTCAGCAGCCATCAGCCAACAGCATTGCGAAGCCGATTTTAGAAACCATTTTTTTTATATCTTATTTGCAGTGACCTGAAACGCAAAGAAAAGACTAAGCCTAGGTTGGNTCCACAGCAGTTCCTCCACATTGTTGGCATGATCGCTCCTCTTTTGGCAGCCATGTTTTCTTGTACCTGCCTGTTTCTAAGGCCAGGCTGTGAGCACTCAGTCTGTACTTTGTCAACATCTTCCTGTGTTTAACATCAGTCACTGTGGTACCTATCAATCATCAAACCGTGGGGTCTTATTTCATTACGTGTCGATTTCTATCAACACGTAATGTTGTATCGATGTATATAGAGATGTACTACAGCAAAAGTATTCTCCGTCGGGACTTCCTGCAACAACACCACGCCGTTATCTTGATTCTGATTGGCCAGAAGACATTATCAAAGATGTGAGAAGACGATCAAGTGTGACAAACGTTTTCAAAACCGTTTCTAGTCTTCGTTATTTCCAGGCAAGTGGCTACTGAAATCAATCTTACACACTGTCTGTGCAATTTACTTCGCACGAGTTGGCGGACTTTAACATAATTTTTCATGGTGGGGCTAAGGTGGGGCTAAGCCATTTCTTGGTATGGCTGTAGCCTACCCCAGCCATACCCTGGCGCCGCCACTGCATTTAACCGAAGTGAAACGCACCCATAGCCTAAATTGTTCAGAGCTCTCCATTACCAAATGTTCTGAAAATACATAATTATAAGACAGAAACAACGGATAACTATGTTCTATTGTATTATGTATTTTCTATTGAGGATTTGTAAGTATACTTGCTGCTACAGTAGGTTCAATTTGTATTTGTATTACATTTTTAACTTGTGTAATGCTTGACACTGCTGCTGGAACAAAAATAATTTCCAAATTTGGGATTAATAAAGAATACATCTATCAATCTACAATTACTATGTTTTACATCCAGACATTATCTCTAAGAAAAATAATGACCACTAAGGGGCAGTACTTTCCCATTAGTGTGTCTCAGTGCCTGATTCTAGTTTGTTTACATTGGAGAAGTTACACATTAACTATACATAATACATTTGCTCTAGTTTTCGGAATGTACTTTGTAACTAAAGTGAGGATACTGCTTCTATGTTGTATTCTTTCAAAGCCTCAAATCAGAGCTTCAGTCAGTATAATTCTTCCAGCTTAGGTAGTAACATGTCATAGAAAGCAAAGCCAACGTGTGAATAAGACAATTAATGCTGGCGGAATCTCCACGCTTCACACTGTCATGACTTACTGGGACACACACTTGTGATTTCATTTATTGTGTTCCATTAGACATCTGCTCAGGTTGAGGTATGCCGGAGCTTGGATGGGATAATATGAGGTCACACATCTCTATCTACCAATAACAATGATAAAGTGGAATTTGTCCCACCCTAGGCCCACCAAAGCTAACAGGAGGATCAGGGAGATGTCACTCAATTTCAGTTTATACATGCCCACCCAGTACTGAGAAGTGGTCTAATAAACAGATTAACTTAAAACACCTGTGAGGTTGTTCACAGAGCCAATCTTAAATTATATTGGATACATATGTGCTTTTCCTTCTGTGACAAGTGAAAATGACTGCTGTGAAAACGGTGTACTGCTCTTAGTCTGATTTAATGTAACAGCAAAAACAAATGAGACTGCTTTAAAAGACTTAAGTGAAACATTTAATTCAGGCAGCAATGTGTGGTAATCGCAATTTATTTTGGTAAATAAATACAAAACAGGGACATTTTAACACAGTTATGGTGTTCTCTATATCTCTACAGTTGTTTACAAAAAATTCTGACTGAAAAGTTTCAATGAAGCTAATCTCGGTGCTATAATGAGCACCTTCTGCTATAACGGGCATTGTTAGGATTCCTTTGAAGGCCCGCAGTTACACACAACCACAAGTGTGTAATTATAGCAGCTACTTTTGAAAGTTTAACTTAAGAAAACAGATTGCCAAATTAACAGTTATCCTGCCATACAATGTGCTCATTATAAACATACACATATATCTGAATCAACACACACACACACACACACACACACACACACACACACACACACACACACACACACACACACACACACACACACACACACACACACACACACAATAAGACCATAGAAATTTCTTCTTTACAGTATATAGCTCTTCGCACACTCTTCTACTAGAATAACATGCTAGCAGTGTTCTCCTGAGCCACACACACCAGCTGTATGTTGTGAGATCTTACACACTCCTACACCGCGCTACATTCCTGCTCATGGCCAGGCAACTACACACGTTCCTACAAGACAGCTTAAGATAGTTTCACATTGTTCACACAATTCAAACGTAATGAAAAAGTTGTATATACTGTGTAAAGAAACCTATATACTGTACAAAACTTTACAAAATTCAGAAGTCTTACACACTGGTCTGTGCCATTGGTATCCTAAAGTAATTGTGATGAAAAGATGAGGGGCTGAAGCAGGAAATAACTGGACAGGACGGATAAATGGGAGCATCAACAAGTGATTTTGAAATATTCTTAAAAAACATTAAATATGAAAAGTAAAAGAAGAAAATACAATAACATTAAGATACTGGTATTTTAAAGGTATAACAATTACACATATGAAAGTGGTACGGGAGAAATAAAGTGTCAAATCTATGCAAACTAATGCTGTGTATCGACTGCACGGTACTGGTCTGCTCGACTCGACTAGACTTAAACCTGGTATTAGGTTCTTTTTTAAGTCCTTTCAGAAGCAACTCAACAAAATGTCTGCAATTGTAGGGTAGGTTTTGTTCATTTTTTAAATTAGGTTTCTATTGAGGGCAGATTTGGCTATTTAAAAACATGTACCTGGCATGTTCTGATGATGAGCATGCTCTGACCAATCTGTGGTCTGCATTGTTGGCTTTGATCCTCAGTTTCGGCGGGAAAAAATGTGAGTCTTGTCGAGTAAAGCACTTCTGAAATATGCAATAGAAATGCAGCATTACACAAAGAACTCAAAAAAGAAAGTAAGTCAAATGATAAAACCTTCCAAATGTTCCACAGCATGAACGTACAACCTACAGACATTTAGAAACACACACCTGAATAGTAAGTAGATAAAAGATATTTGGAGAGTTGATGGAAATCTATTCCAGTTCACTTCAAGGATGAATTAACTGATGCCTCAAACAAACGTGGTATCACAAGCACAGCTGTAGCGTGTATAAATCTCTCTTCTGTCACTTCACACAATATACAGCAAGAGATCAATCCTAAATTCCCCCATAACAAATAAGATACAACACAGTTCATTGAACACTAAATTGGTTCATCTGTGCCATCATTTACAAAGGTGCTTTCTTCTTCAACTCTTGTTATTTTTGAGGACAGAAATAAAAATCTGTACCATAATACTCCACAGTACCTGCATTTCGATTCCATAAAGGTATGTTTTTTTAAAATGTTGTTCTGTTTTCCACTGTATTGTCCTGAGCGTTGCAAAATAGTCTGATGAGGGCGATCCACCGGTGATTGGACTTTCCTTCGATCCCCAAACTGTCAGTTTTTATTTAATTTAAAGTCATCACCAGCTAACAGTCTTCAGAGTCACTGTTGGGTCTTTGTGGAAACCAGGAGAATGAGTTAGGACACAGTATTGCTTCAACAGCTCTGGCTTTGGCGATTCTTTCATTGGGTCTTCAACACCTGAAAGAAATAGGAGGCCATTGTGGAGGACAAACAGGACAAAACTGGACAGAAGGACATGGATCCGTCAACGATTGGTCCTTAGCGGATGACAGGTTTCAGCCATGTGCACGTGTCGCTGTTCTGCCTCCTGTGATTGGTGGACCTTCAGACCTGTGTAGATTTGACTCGTCTGAGAGGATATCGTCCTTTGGGGTGGGCACGGCAGGGCGGGGGGCATTCAGTGGGAAGGTCTAGACTGCGCTGGTAAGGCAACGTCGTGACGGAAGGAGCACATCGGGAGGGGTTGGGGACGGGATTGGCTGATGGTCATGTGATCTCAGAATACGGTAGCCCTGGAGCCTACCAGGAGGGAAAAGGACAGAGAGAGGATGAGGAGAGAAAGAAGCAAAGAGTATAATATAGTTCAAAACATGTGGGAAGTTAAGCCTGAGGGAATAGAGCAGATCAACTTTACTTGACAGAGACAGTGAGAGACAAGAATACAACATGATGATGTCTAGACAAGAGATAGTACACAACAAAGATATCAGACAGAAAGATGCATACATTTGGTTACAATGAAACAACCAATGTTATCACTAAGGACAAAAAAAGGAGTCAAAGGCTGATACACTATCAAAAACTAATCTGTAGTCCCACATCCATGTTCTAAAAGGGTCAACTTATCCACAGCAATGCATTAAGTTAAAGTTCATTTTATCATGCTAACATGATAAACATCTAATATATGCATCACTAAACAATAGTTTTCTAGGTATTTCCATCAAAAAAGTTATAAATTCTGACTAGAGGATGGCATTAGAAAGGATGAACATAGTAATTGCAATTCATCCGATGGGGGACATGAATTTCTGTCTAAATATTTCACTCAAAAGCATGAATTATTAACTACATGGTAGCGCTAGGTGAAATTCATACTTAAAAAGGTGTTTATGATGTTCTTTTAACTTTTTCCATGGTTAACACACCTCATATTTGTGTATGTTTAATTATACACAGCCAAAAAGGTATGGAAAATAAGTAATTTGATTAGCTGTTGCTCCTATCAATGTTTGTTCTTAATTTGCTGAGAGCTTTTTGATTTCTCCTTCCTCACCCCTATGGTTAAACATGATTATCTCATCACCATCAGATGTGCGGCAGCTGTGTGGCCTACATTACATATATTAATAGATATCTACTTAATCAATGTTTCTCCATCAAGTTTTCCCCATCCCTTACCTGGAGGCCACTTAACTTTTCGAGTGGACTCTCCACGCGGGGCAGGCTGAGAAGAGGGATGCCGATCGGGGGCTCTGGACGCTGATGTGGTGGGGGACTCGGCATGGATATTTGGGTTTGCTCAAAATTGTTGATCACACATGACACCTGATGGAGAACATAGAAAAGAAAAAAGATATTGAGAGACCCACTCCACTGCACTTTGAAGATGGATGATCTGGTGCCTGAAATGCCTAGTGTGCCTGGTAACAGATACTGAAGAGGACATTTACAGAAAAGTCATATATTCAAAATAAGACAAAGAATGAAATATGGGAGGAGGCATGGAAAGAAAGGGATGAACCAAAAGGAGATCTTTGATCTTTAAAATCAATTGATTGAGGCTGAGAGGTCCAAAGACCAAATGACACTGTTTAAATCAGCCATAAAGGTCCAGATCAGTCCATTCACATTCATAGATGTGATAGTGTGTGTGATTCCTCTATCACACAGGCAGTAGTGCTCTTTCAAGCTTGCTTATTCATCAGTTCATCCTCCCACCATCTCTCCTGCACCCACATCACACCAACACACTGCTCTCTCTCTGCATTCTTCCCTCCTCTCTCCATCGTCATACTATCCTGCCACGCAAGGACAAAACACATTCACTATATCAAATTTAGCAAAAGTAGAGATAAGGGTTTGACCTATTACCGTCTGCTTTTCCATCATAAACACATTATGTCACAGAAAGGTATATCTTAATGAGAACAGCATGATAAGATGGCATCCATTTCTTCTTTCCCTCTTCATATCCCCTCCCTCTCCTTACCAGGAAGGCAGCGATGGCCCCTCCGGTGACAAACCCAGCCAGGACATCGTTCCAGTGGTTCCTGTGTTCAGTCACCCTCACCACCCCCACCAGCACGGCCAGGGACAGCAGCACCAGGCACAGGGTGGGCTTAGTCAGGCGTGTCCCTTTGGTCCGGAACACCAGGGTCACATACATCTGGAAGAGATACAATCGAATATTGAGTAATACAATAAAGAATATCATATTATCTTTCCACTGTGGGCTGAACCGTCTTGGCTAAATGTCTTCAGTCAGCTAGCTGAGACAATTCAAAAGGGGGACAGCTTGAAGAAGCCACAAGAGGCCACAGTCTGCAGTGAATCACAGCAGCTGAAGGGTTTGAGGAGAGGTACAAAAGAAAGCAACATCAAAACCACTGCCATGTTTGGTTAAATGCTTTGATAAAATGACAGAAACATGACACTGCAATTAACTGAAGAACAAAGGCTCCATGTAGCAGCACTTTAATCATTAATACATGATGTAACAATAGAGACTCACAGGCACGTTTTACCAGAAGGAAATTACATTTCTTCATCAGTTGTTAAATCAGTTATAAGAAAAACCTTTGGACTGTGTTGTTGTGCTTCATTTCAGCCAACATGGTTTTAGTTAAGTTATTTTTTAAATATTGATATAAAAGACATTAGATAATTATTTATGAACCATTAAGAATCCCTTCATTACACCTTGGAATTTATAAACGTTTCAATATAATGAAGCATTACCATAACATGTTTTTTGAGCTATTTTACATCTGCAATAGTGAAATCTGAGCATTAAAAATATCCCTAAAGTGGCAGACTTTATAGTATTTGTTTGTCATCAACATACATAGCATCATCCTTCCTCCCCTGTCACCCATAGCCCCTTCAAAGACCCCTACCACTGTGTAGATGGCTGAGTAAAAGCTGAGCGCTGCGTCTTTGGAGGGGAAGGATTTGCGGGCGGACGCCACCAGGTAAGGGTTTCCTGTGCAGGCTCTGCGCTCTGCGATGTAATGCAGCGGAGACTGGCAGCCCAGAGCTGTGTAGTTTGGCTTGCAGGCAGACAGGAAGTGAGGCGTCTGGTTTCCTGTCACCACTTGACCTGCGTTGGCAAAGATGGTGGTGGTGAAGAGGCCGAAGGAGTAGACACCTGTGTAAAAAGGAAGAGGGACAAAGTTAGAAAGTGGTAGGGTGTGTGTGTGTCTGTGTGTTAAAGCTCAAAATAAAAGAAACAATGAGACTGATGACAGTCAGAAACAAGAACTAAAATGAGAATTGAAATGTTACGCTGACTGCAAACTGTGTGGGAGTGAAAGGCCAGACAAACATAGCCTTTGCTTTTACGCTCCATATCTAGAGCCATCACTTTAAAAGATTAATGACTTAGATAAATACAGGCTACAGAGATGAGGAAAAGATCACAGAACATCAACAGAAGAGAACACGAAGAAGGGTAAGTGAATCCAAAGGAGACGTAACTAAGGAGCTGTTTTTGGCCGTAGGACAGAGGAGCACTGATGCTAGTCTAAATCAGACTTGGACCCAGGGTAAAGAGGCTCTATTTAGTAAGAACTAAAGAGGCTCTGATCTTTTGGACTCTGACTGACCCAGAAAACGTACGATCCTTCGGAGGAGGGGGTTGAAGTAACAGCAGTCAGCGGTCACTATGGTCTTCTCCTGAGCTCCCTCTGCCTTCACCAAGAAACTGGTCACTTCCCCGATCAGAATCTGGGACACAAAGAGAGATAAAGAGAAACCACAGTTATGTTGTGTCAAACAGAAAGCTAAAACTGTGTGGTTAAGGATTAATCAGCCTCACTGAATATTCTGTCAGTTAAATATGGTGCACAGCAAAATTATTCATGAGTGTTCGTCCCTCATCCTCGCAACGATTACATTTCTCCTTGGCCAGCCTGCTTTATATTTCCCTCACCATTTAGCTGATTTTATGCTGCTTTAGTAAATCCCAGCATTAACACCTCCCATTTACTCATCAGTGGGAGTTTGTCGACCTAATGTCTCATAGCTCTTCTATCTCTCCTTTTCTCTTTTTTTTTTGTTCTTACACATTTACTGCAGATCCATAAAACCATGACAACACGTTGATTAAAAATGTCATGCAGTTTAATAACCTCAAAAAGCGAAACTTCGCAATAAAACATAAATTAAACACATCTTATACTACCTTCATGAAAGATTCTAAATGTATGATTAATGTTCCACCCTCACCCTGATGACACGTCAATAAAAACTCTGTTACTTTTTTATTATTATAGCCTTAACACATTTTGAAGACCCATTTAAAGAGGACAACCCCGAAAGCCTCTGGCAGACCTTTCAAAAGCCCTTTTAAGAGTTTAAGAAGCATGTCAAATCAGCAGGACATTGATCTCGTCTGACTGGGGAATGAATCTACTAAACACATTTTTGGACACCCTGCATACTGAACCTGTCTGATCATAGGACCCCTGCTGACAAAAGCATGGATAGATGTAGGTTACATGCTCCTACAATATGGATGGCTCCGAGCTAGGAGCGTGGGACGACGCTAATGCAGAAAAGCTCACTGTACTCCTTGTGACAGCTGAAGGCTGAGGTTTACACTAACACCGATATGGGGGAACCACCACTGGAGGGTTAAGGGGGAGTTGTGTGGCTCGTGTGTCAACATCAATGTTATCATTGGTACTCCAAAAATTATGTCTTTGGAGTATGACGCGACCTGAGTGCTGAAAAGCTTTACTGAAGTGATGTGTGTTGCTGAATGAGACGTCATTTCAAGGAGTCCGACACCCCCAGGGCGTCAGAAATCAACGCTTGTGGAGTGGGCGTTCTCAAACCGACGGAATTATATGTGAAGATGCCACATAAAAGATTGCACGCAGCATCATTATTGTGAAGCAAGGGGAAATATGTGAATAGTAAGGATGAGATCCAGTTTTCGCTTTATATTGGATGTGTGATTTATTTTGCCTTGCGCTGCTCAAATATAAGTGTTTGCATATATTCACAGTTTCGCCTTGTACAAGTCCTTGTGCTGTAGAAAGACTAATAGGTCGGTGCATTGGATCTTTAGCTCTGCAATGAAAGCACATTGAAATGTTGTTCTTTTGTACACAGTGAAGACTTCACCTGCTAAATTATTGCCCACTAGTCATATTCTGCCCACACTCCAAACTAAAGAGTTGTTGGGTTAGCAAAAAGGATTCAGAAAATGAGTAATGTTGCTATACTTGACATACTTTCTAGATGGAGGAGTAGCAAATTGCAGGGACAAATGTGAAAGAAGCAGCCCCTCACAAGAGCAGCCGGACATAGTGTTTAAGCTATTTTTTTTAATCATATTAGCAGTAAACTCATTCATAAGTAAATAATTAAAATGTTCTTCAAAATACATCATATAATGTCATGTAAGAATCTGCTTCAATGTTCTGCTCACAGAGCAAACACTGGTTGGAATTTGCTTTATTTATTTCTTCAAGGAGATTCATGTGGAGTGAAATGAATCATTATTATCCCGGGAGTTAGTGAAGGTTCGGATCCTTACTAGAGGCACTTTGGCAGAGCTGGTGGACGCCAAGGATTAGGCAGCTGGATTATTTGCAGCACATTTTTCCCCCCAGGGTGCACTGAAATCACACCACTGAAAGAAGGAAAAATAGCTAAATTAATTGGTATCAGGTATGAATGTATACTAATGTAGAGTTACAAAAGCAGTCTTCATTACATGCAATTGGTTGATTGTATGTTGATTGTTAGTAATGGACAAATTTAAATACAAGCGTTTTTACTAGTCCACCATTATAGCTTACACTAATAATCACAGTTTTAATCCTGCCATGTTTGACACATTTGTGTTCATTCATCCTTCTTGCAACATCACCAGAGTGTGAGACGGCCAATGTCAGTCCTACAGAAGTTGCAAACTCCGGTACTGAAAAGTAAAGCCTATGCCTACTGGCTTTTAGCCTGAATTTTCTCTGATAAGGAAGTGACTCAACCAGTCAAATGGTAAACAGAAAATCCCCCTAATACTAACTAGATTTTATTTCCTCAGTAAACATTTTCCCTATGAGTTCATAGTCTCGAAAACTAGTTCCAAGTCTCCTTCAATACAACATGATGTTCATTTTGTAAATTAGTGTCCCATTTATTTTTAAATGTATAATTAAGCAGGGTATGCTTTAGGGCGGGGCTTCCCTGTGATTCACAGATCAATACCAAGATGTTCTCAGGTCTGGGTGTTAGAACTTTAACGCTTTCAGTTCATGAAAAGTTAATTGTAGCGTTTTGGTTTTGGTTGTACTAAGCTCCACCCACAAATGACAATCATTGCATATTACGTCAACTGCCTTTTTACAATCTATGTTTCCATAATGCAACCTTTCTATTATTCAACAGAGAAAGACTTAGTACATGATGACCTTAAACAGAATATACTATACAGCAGGTACTGTGAGCAAATGCACCTAATTGCCCCACTTAGTCGTCTATATGTAATGTTCAGTGGGCTGCTCAAACCTGTTGAGCCCATTAAATACTCTGCCAGCGATAATAAAAGCAAGGTCTCAATGAGTTCCATTAAGAGCAGCACTACAAAAGTAGGTCTTACATCATGTGGTTTTAACACAGTTTTAGAGAGGCTGGTTCAGAGCTTTGGGCTGCAGGAAACGAGAGCAGTCTTCTTTTATGTCGTTAGATTTAGGTGTGGTATAACATTGATCTGATCATCTGTCCGTTGTACCAGAACATATGTAGTGACTGAGGTGATTATATACTGAGGTAACAAGAAAAGATTAAAACACCATGAAGAAAGTATCATTGCTGTGTTCCTACAACAAAAACACAAGGACACATTTCTGTACAAGATTGACATGCGGTCTCATCTCGGCTTGTGTTAAAACTCCTACAACAGTTACTGTTACAGTCCTAATGTATTCCTGGGAGGTGTTCTTGTGTATGTGAGTGTAGGGGAGAAGAAGAGTAAGAATATTGGAAAAGACAGTAGCCACTGATGATAGTCAGCCAGCAGCCAAGGGGGAATACTAAGATTTAGTGATTAAAGAAAAGAGGCTGATCGCAACATAACCAAACTATAAAAGGCATTCAATATTAACAAATCATAATAGACTTTCAACATTTTACAGCTCTCTATACAGAAAATAAATTGTTATATTGGTGTGAAACAACCTTAGAAACATACTATAAAAGAGGTTTAGCATTATAAAGATCTCTCTGCAGATGGGCAGGATGTGTGATGGACACAGCTGCTGTAGCCACAGACCTAATGAACACCCTCACGTACTCATTATCTGCAGCACATGTGCAGACATGTACAATGGCCAAAAGATGAATACACTCTGGTCATGTTGAAAAAATATGAAAAGCTAATGATGATTGTAATATCTGAATCTGATTTAATTTGTCTCTATGGTATATGATGTTTAAGCAGCTTCATCCCGCTTCTGCAAGACTCCTTGAAACAATGAAGGCACAATGAGTGGGATTTGTTGGGTGGGTAAACACAACATTCAAAGATGGCACCTCCTCCCACCTATGTTGCTCGCCAGAGTGGAGAAAGCCAACTTCTGCTGTATATATTGATTGTTTATTTTTAAGGAAAATCATACTAATTGTGCCTTTAATTTGGGAAATGTGTAGAGTAAGGACTCCATCTCTTGCACTTGCTTTTGACTTGATTATTTGGTTGCAAAGTGACGATTAAATATTGGCGAGAACAAGCAGACTCAAGATTTTCATCCCAGATTTAGATTTGACAGCTTGGCCCGTTTCCTAATGAGTCCTTAAAGGCATAATCAAAACAAACTGACTTCAGAGAGTCTGAAAGGCAGCCAATCGGAGGGAAAGAAGTTTGTAATGCACAGATCTGCACAGTTTTCTTGAATATACAATATGCTGGGGTTGGCGCCGAGTTGTTGAAACATTAATTTGAGGGTTTACATTTGAATTATTTATAATTTCCCTTTAGAGTTTGTGCTGTATCGTATAAAGCTACAAATAATTACATCTGACACTGAGTGGTCTGACAGGTTTCTCTCACCAGAGACGTACCCATTAGGGAAGCTGATGTCCGATCCTTTATCTCTACTCAATTTCCTTTTTCAACTACTCTCAGGCAACGTGCTCACATCGACATTCAATGGTGATGAGCTCCTACTGAGGCATTTCTGATCCATTTCTCTAACAGCCATGTTTGCAAAAGTATCCTGAGTCAATACTAATCATTTTCATGCTGATCTCACTAAAATGCTACTTCCTGCTGCTCTGCTTTAATCACAATAAAAGCTATTTAATAGAAGGTAATATAAAATGTATTGGCAGCACTGTGTTTACAGTTCTAATGTCATGGCCATTTCTACGGATCATAATTCCATTGTTGAGGTATAGAATAGATTTATATTGTGCAATTTTCCAAACTCACATTGGTTTCTCATACATGACATGGGACCTTTAAAGTAACTTTCATTCTCTTCTGCGACTTGTAATTCAGGAGTGTGCAGTAATCAATATCCATACAAATAATATATAAAAGCTACAATCTTTTTGTATTTACCTAGATAAAACAGTGCACATCTTTTTTAACACAGGTTTTTTAACGACAGTCTTGTAGCTATTTGATTTGATTTAATTTGAAGGTAACAGAAAAATGAAGACTGGACTCGTTTGATACATACATACAATAGATGTCATTATCTATTGCCATTATTTTTGTACACCAAAAAAACACACAAGCGCAAGTCCACAAGTACAGAGATGAGAGCAGACAAAAAGGAAGTGAAAGGTACAGGCATACAAACAAAGGGTAATTTTCACAAATAGAAAGTTAATGAAAAAAGGTATGACTTTGTGAGTATGTGTTAGAAAATGCTAACAATTATTAAGAGAAATTGGAGATAAAGCTGGGAGGAGATTGGAAAACACGGCACAATTTTAAGAAGAAAGCACAGATGGGCCAACATTCAGCGATCCTGAAAAACAAAACACGACATATTGCCTCTGCTCCGAAAGTAATAGCCCGCCTCTAATAAAGAAGAGGATGGAAACCTGAGTGTTTTTGAGGTTCAGAGGAGGGCAGATGGGGACTGTCAGTGAGCAGCATGTTGTCCTGCACAGCTGAAATACACTCACCAGTGTATGTCACCACATTATTCAAGCTGTGACTTTTAAACTGCGCAAGGTCCAACAACAAAATATGTAACCTTAAAAAACTCTGGCCAATTAATGTCTAAATAAATAAAATGAAATCTGCTGGCAGTGTTAGCTGAATCTCATCCCTCCAGTGCTATTCTGTCCTATCTAAAGTCATTTAAATAGCTGTTGTGTCAGTATTAAAGCTAGAGCAGAGGTGTCAAACTCAAGGCCATTGGACCAAACCCGGCCCCCGACTTTATTTCAAGAGCTTGCAAAAAATATAATACGTTTATTATACGGTTTCATGCCACTTTACAGAAGCACGATATCCATAAACTACATGTCCCACAATGCATCTCATTTTGTGACACGCGCACTGAAGAGACTTGCAATTATTTGAAATGATTTGCCCTAGACTTCTGCTCTCAGACGAAGTTAATTATGAAGTTATTACCCTATCCGATAATAATCCAATGCAGAGGTAATATAAAATATTATTTTATATATATGGATATTTATATACCGGTAGTCTTAAAGTTACAACCGGCCCTTTGAGTGCAACCTTAATGCTGATGTGGCCCGCGATGAAATTGAGTTTGACACCCCTGAGCTAGAGACTGGAACTTAATCAACAAACGAAAAATACTGCAGCAGCCCTCAAGTCTCTCACTCCAAACCAATCTTCAAAATGCTTGTTAAGTCAATGCGTCATGATCCAATTTCTGTTTCAATTCCCTTAAAAAAAAGAAAACATTAAAGATGAATCCCCAGTTTGTGAACTATAACACTGAACAGTCAATGTTGACAGATCAAGGTTCAAGGTCCTTTATTTGTCAAATGAACATAGCTACAGTGTAGTTATGCCGATGACAATCTTGTGTCACAGGCTTCTCCAACAGTGCAACACAAAACACAGATAAACAGAAAAAATATAGTGCAAGTAAATTGTAAATTGTAAATAGTAAATACAAGAAGAAAAATAGTTTAAAAAAGTGAAATAGTGCAATAAGAGTCTACTGTATATGCAAGTCATTGAAATATGATATATTAGGTAAATAGATAAATCATTAAATGATTTATCTATTTACCTAATATATCATATTTCAATGACTTGCATATACAGTAGACTCTTATTGCACTATTTCACTTTTTTAAACTATTTTTCTTCTTNCCCATTCAAAATGAATGGGCAGAAGCGTTGAAGCTATATCTATCAATATGTGCGTAGACCTCCAGCAATGTTAACTATGTTAAAGCACTAATTTTAACTGATATTATACATATGTATTATACTCTTATAAGATGTATGTAGATAGTATAAGAAATGTGCAGAATATAACCAGGGGCGGTGGGTACTGTAGGCTAGGGAAGGCTAAGCCTTCCCAAATATTTTGTCACTGCATCCTGGTAAAACAAAAAATGTAATGTATAATGTTTGTGTCTTTGACATTAGCGCTGCTATGCAGCCACCTGTGCCCTGTACGAAGCCAGCTCAACAGACCCTGGATATGTTTGAGTTATCTTAACTAACCCTAACAAACGCGCTCTCGCTGAACGGTCCTACGACTCAACTCTGTAAATCAAGCCATGGTTTCTCTCTCCAGCTGAGAGCGCGTTCACGTGAAAGGGGCGGGGTTAGCTACATTTGACCAATCACAAACAGGGACAAGTCAGAGCCGTATCTGGGACAAGTGTACTGACAGCGCAGCGTAATACTTCAGTAATGAAAAGTAAACTAATATTAGACAAATATGAACTTTAAACATCCATGATTTAAACATATAATCCAGGATACAAGCCACATAGTTGCACCTGCAAGGTGAATACAGAACAACTGGTTAAAAAATAAATAAAGTGTTTGAAAGCGTACAACAGTTTTATGATATCACTGCCCCATCTAGACACGAGTGGATCTGACTTTAATTACATTTGAGTGTTTCGTCAACCTAATGTGTTGCTTAAAATAATACTTTTGCATACAGTATGGGACAATGTAAGTGTTGCACAGCCAGATATAGCTTGAGAAGCTGACTCGGATAAGGAAATATATGATATTATATGATCGATGATCTGATTGATGATGTGATATGAATGATAAGTGCGACACGTCGGCATCTTCCCTGCATACGGCAGTTTAAACTGTATTTCCTTTCTCCTGTAATATGACTTGATAGATTTAAACTCTGCACACTGAGCTCTGATTGGTCAGCAGGCGGTGCTTTCACTGAGTTAATCTCTCATCTATAGACACCGGAGGCGGGCAGCGTCAGGTAAAAAAAGTGATTTAGCCTTCCCAAACCTGAGCCTCACGCGCCACGGATATCCATTTATCTATCTGTCCGTCTATCCATCTATCTATCTATCTATCTATCTATCTATCTATCTATCTATCTATCTATCTATCTATCTATCTATCTATCTATCTATCTACCTATCTACCTGTCTATCTGTCTGTCTGTCTGTATATCTATCTGTCTGTCTGTCTGTCTGCCTACCTACCTACCTACCTATCTGCCTGCCTGCCTAACTACCTACCTATCTGCCTGCCTGCCTAACTACCTACCTATCTGCCTGCCTGCCTACCTATCTACCTACTAGTTGTTTTGTTTGGAAAGGTTTTGTCATTGTATTGCTCTTTACCGGCACCTGCAGAGTACAGGACTTTACATTGTTCTTACAATTTTACATTGTAACTTTGACCCGCTTGACTAATACACAACAAACAATGAAGAAAGAGTTTTGTCTGGGCTGCTTCGCTGCGAGCTGCTCCCCCCGGGATCCGAAAGCTGCGTATAGCCTGTACTTCAACATCAACGAAAGTGCTCGATATATGCTGTATTGACCCAATAAACTAACACAAACTAACCGTATCACTATAACATGATGATGATGGTGATAAAGAATGCATCTAACGTTCCGCTGTTCATTATAATAAAAAACAGAGCATTAAACAAACCATCATGCTCTTACTTTGAAATCATGCGGAAAGGTCGTCATCAGCAGGCCATCACGTGGTTTCCGAAAATAACCGAGCGACACGAGTAGATTTTAGCCGAGACCGGTGGAAAATATGTCTCAAAATTCCGTGTGTTTAAAAAGACGATCCACAAGCAGAAATTTGAGATCCACGAGCAGAGATTTGAGATCCGCAAGCGCATTTTTGGTCGACAAATACAAAATGGATTCACAAATGCCTGATCGAAAGTTGTACATGTTAAAGAGATATTCACAGATATTTTTTTTTATTTGTGAAAATATTTAGCGTATTTGCAGATCCGTTTTACACTTGCAAATTTATTTGTGAGTTTGCAAATCTTTTAAATGCATTTGTGGATGGTGTTTTACATTTACAAATCACATATTTACACACAAATTATTTTTATGTTCACACAAATAATTATGAGACATATCTATGCCCATACTCACTGAAACACTTTTATAGGGTGAAGAGGAGATCAGCTTCCTTGATGATTCACTGTTCTGAGGTTATATGAAAGAGGAAAAGGACAAAAGTGGTTTTGGTTCTGACCAGTGGCCATTTGTGTGTGTAATATTGCCATTGTGACCATCATAACGGTACTTTTGTTTAAGGTTTTGCAGACTACTAAACGTGTAGTGGAGAAGTATGATGCCAGACATTTAAGGAACACATTTAACAGTCTGACTAATGTGTGTTGTCCCCATATGCTAACAACAACAACAACAACTGCTATTTGGTTTTGAACCTGTCCAATTACTTTCAAAACAGCTCAAAGTCTCGGATTGTATTTCTATGAGCTAAAATTACCGGTAGATGGGAATATCCTTCATTCCCCGTATAGATACAATATGTAAGACTCAATGTGATTTTAATTTCAAAGTCATACCACGTAAGGATAATAGTGTTTGCGTATGAAAAGGAGGATTTAGTGTTGAAAAATCACAAGGAAAGGTTTAAGAGTCGATTGGCACAAGAGCATGACACAGACAGGTTGAATTATAAACGAAAGAACAGTAAAAATGTTTGTGAAGTCACTCAAAGAAGACAAAAGATACCAGCTGACACATTTTTACAGAAAGATATAGACGAGGATAGCTGGCCACTAACGCAAAAACACATAGGACTGTGTGCAGAGTTGAGGCGGGGATAAGGGGAATAACTTGCATTTTTGAACTGGTGATTTGGGAACAGCATAAACAATTTTCTCAGATAGATTTTCCAAGCGCTCCACTTGCACGATGCAGGGATTGTTTACCGTAACCACATAAGTAATGACGTTTGCAATTGCCAATTTACATGCAGAACAAGATTTACCTATGACAGAATGTTTTTATTTTTATTATCAAATACACACAAATATTCCTTAGGTTGCCTTTTGGTTTAGCATTTACCATGTACAGTATTCATCGGTAAGATGTCAGAAACGTTCTTTATGAAGTTGATGGATTTACATTGAATTTACAAGAAGGACCTCTGGCTTTGAGTGGCAGCCAACAGCTGGCTGAGTGAGAGGAAATTAGCAAATAATAATGAAAGTAATTAACTATATATAGTTAGTAGTATATATAGTTGATATTGTAAGTTGCTCTTGTCGACGTTAAAGCAAAGTTTGTTGAAGAAAGTCTTGAAAGTGTGAGTCATGGTTGCTAACAAGCTAATTTAATACCTTTCTTAACTAAAATGCCATATTTTATATAATCTGTTTTGTCATAGCCCTTCACCATCTGCTGTCTGTCTTTCTGTCTGTCAACCCATATATTTCTCTCCCTCCATGTGTTTGTATGTGGAAGAGAGAGAGCGACAGAAATTAAGGCAGACAGTCGGCTCAGTACATCTGCAGTTGTGTTTATGAAACTGCGCAGTGAAAAAAGGGCAGGGATAATAGGGGATAATCACGGCTTTATCCTGTCGCTGCCAATCACACTGGATAGAGAATTGAGAGATGAAGACAGCAGGCCATGTATCCCCATGTCGATACGCCTGACCAGCCATCCGCTCGCAGTGTGATGGTCTGTGAGACACGCTGTGACCCATAGATGAGCACCCTAATCCAGCAATACTCTCACACTCTGAGAGATTAGCCCAGAGGTCTCTTCTCATACCTATCAGGGGTCCCTCTGTTTCTTCTTGAGGGAAAGCAGACATAAAGAAACACAACTACCGGTACACAGAAGTAAAGGAGAATAAAGGTTATTTCAAACTGCAGGCAAAGTGGCAAATTTATTTATTTATGTGCGCATATGAGTCAGATGCTTTCTTTTCATGATGTAGTGAACAGCACAAAAAACATGAAATCTGTCTCATCACGGCCACTTTAAAAAGCGGTCCTTACTCAAATACAGCTCTGGATTATTGCTATTCGAAAATCAGAAAAGTAATAATTCATTTGTCACCATTCTGCACTGGTGTGAGTCTTTTGGAGAGGTGTTGACCACTATCATGCCTACAAGTTTCTGGCTTTCACTCTACATCGACTCTAACCACAAACACTTCATTTCAGTGTCCTCTGTTTTCACTTCTGTATGACAAAGATCTGGGTATGATGTCTTCTTTATTGTTATTTTGCGGGCCAGTTCACAACTGTGTTTACACTGGAATCTGATATTGGCCACATTTAAAAAAAAAAAAAACAATATGAACAGCCAAAAAATTATAAATTGATCAATACATCTGAAATGTAGCACTGAGGCTTGCATTGTGAACGTGGCCTATGAGGAGGTGGAGATAGAGAAAAGAGAGGAAGCAGGATATGGATACCGAAGAAGAGACTCAGGAGAATAGAGGAAAATGTAAAGAGACAAGAAAAGAAAAGGGGAAAGCGGGGGATAGAACACTAACGGGGTCATATCACAAACCGTACCGAGTACAAAGAGAGGAAGAAGAAGACGAGAAAGGACCATTTATTTTTGAATCAGGAAAGAATAAAAGAGGGGAATAAAGGGAAATATTTATGGTAGCCTAGTTTCTCCTCCAAAAAGACCTGGTTCATGAACAAAACAGAATAAAAGCAGAGAGACAGAGAAAAGGCGATGGAGAGAGTGTGGGTGATGATGAAGCTGAAGCAGATAAATTGTCATGGTTACCATCGCCAGTGTGTGAGAACTGTGTGTGTGTGAGAACTGTGTGTGTGTGTGCTACGCTTGCACTATCAACAAATGTCATGTGAAATACGACATGTAGACATGGTGTAATCCTAACGAAGTAGTCTGTGTTTCTGATCATAATAACTATAAGGGCTGCTATCAGTTAGTGTTACAGCATTATTAGTGTAAATGACACACAAAGAAACACACAGGATAGGAGTTTAACACTGCACCAGTTATGATTCACTATGCAGCAGTGCTCAGTGTAAATGAGTACAGCTAAATTTAGTGTTTTCTCACAACATCCTCAAGCTGTCAAGAATAATAATTCCATCACATCTGTAAAAAAACAAACAGAGACGCATACATTTCCACCCTCCCCCTCAAGCTTAAATCGCTTTTTATGTACTGTGACATCAAACAAACATTTAATGCTGCATCACTTGTTCCCATTGCTTTTGTTATTAATCACAGTACGCAGTTTGTTTATTATCAGGATTTTTTTAAAGGTATATTTACCTTTATGCGTGGTGATTTAAATATGTCTACCTTTGATTTGATGTATTTCTTTGTGGAGTAGCTTTAAGTTGAAATGTAAGGTCGAATGAGAATCCATGATCTGTTGTTTAATATAATCCACCTGTGTACACTTCCTGTCAGTGCAGCCCACTAGGCACTCTTGGAAAATCAGCTTTCAAATAAAGAAAAACATTAGGTTTTTTTTCCTGAAATGACCTTACAATCTCCTTTTATTCTTTTTGGCAGCATTGGTCAAGCAAGACTGCACAGTGCGTCATGCGCTTGTTTATAGTCATGCTCACAAAAGCAACAAAAATCCCTTTACCATCGACTGTCACAGTGTCACAAGAGGTGGAAAATCAAAGAAAGACATTTAAGTCACGCTCAGCCTCCGGAGATTCTCCCATCACTCTCCAACAAACACTCTCATGTGCTATTCTTTTTCCGTGCCACCCTTCACACTTTCTACTTATCTATATACGGTAGTTGTCAGAGTTGAAAGACCTCCAGAGTTGCCAGACTCTTGACGACAAATCGAAATAATAAAAACCTTTATGCACAAACAGGTGCTCCTACTTTCTCACCAAAGGAGGCTGTGTTCCCTTCTCTCTGAGGCAATTCTATCAGATCTTCTTCCTCTGCCCTTTTTCTCTCTAATTGTGTGTCACTTTTATCAACTCCTCATTTTCTCTAACTTTCTCCAGCATTGCATCATCTTATGTCTTTCTCTTCCCTCCAGGTGTTTGCACATATACGTCTGCCTAAATCTTAATTACACCATCTCTTCTGACTTGTTGAGATCTTTCTTTATCCCTCCGCTGAAATAAATGCAACATAAAAAACATATCTATTGCCTCCAGAAAAACAGTTAACATCTGCTCAAAGGTAATAGGCTTTCAAGTTATTTTCAACTTGTTCCAGTTTATCTTTAGGAGAGAGAAAACTTTAGACTAAAAATACAGATTGAATGTTTATATTGAACCCACTGGCATGCCTATAATACCACCATTTAGAATTTAGATTTCAGGAAAGCATATATCTATCTTGATATAACTGAAGCCTTTCAATTGTTTAACCAAACAACAACATCTGCTTTAAATTGTCTTACTTGGAGTAAAGTATTTGTTGTGATCATCCAGGATCAGCCAGGCTGTGGAGGCACAGAAGGATCAGGAGCCCTGCCCTTTTGTTTTAAACAGGGCAGATGTGTGCAAATCCTTAACCCACACAAGGCTCCTGGACCTGATGGCATCCCTGGCCGTGTTCTCAGGGTGTGTGCAGTTCAGCTGGCAGAGGTGTTCACAGACATATTCAACAGGTCCCCACATGTTTAAAACACTCCACCATCGTTCCTGTCCCCAAAAAGACAAAAATCACCAGCCTCAACGACTACCGCCCAGTAGCACTCACCTCCATCATTATGAATTGCTTTGAGCGGTTAGTCAAAACGTTCATCACCTCCTCCCTCCCTGACTCTCTGGACCCCCTGCAGTTTGCCTACAGAGCAAACAGGTCCACAGACGACGCCATAGCCCACACCATCCACACTGCCCTCTCACACCTGGACCAGAGGAACATATCTGTGAGAATGCTGTTCATTGATTACAGTTCAGCATTCAACACCATTGTGCCCTCCAAGCTGGATCCGGAACTTCCTGACGGGCAGACCCCAGGCAGTGCGGGTGGGAAACATCACATCCTCCACCCTGATCCTCAACACCGGAGCCCCTCAAGGCTGCGTGCTCAGCCCTCTCCTCTACTCCCTGTTCATTCACGACTGTGTGGCCACACACAGCTCTAACACCATCGTGAAGTTTGCTGACGACATGACCGTCATCGGCCAGATCATCAACGGCGACAAGACGGCGTACAGAGAGGAGGTCGAAAACCTGACATCTTGGTGCCAGGATAACAACCTCCATCTCAACGTCAGCAAAACCAAAGAGCTGATTTTCGAT
>NW_011350414.1:278310-307541 GCF_000735185.1 Notothenia coriiceps
GTAGGACCCCATAGCGAGATTTCGTTTGTTAGGGTTAGTTAAGATAACATATCCAGGGTCTGTTGAACTGGCTTCGTAGTACAGGGCTGGCACAGGTGGCTGCATAGCAGCGCTAATGTCAAAGACACAAACATTATATTTTTTATTTTACCAGGATGCAGTGACACAAATATTTGGGAAGGCTGCCTTCCCTAGCCTACAGTACCCGCCCCGCCCCTGTGGATATCATATATAGATAGATACTTCATTCATCCCAAATTGTGAAATGTGTGGGAACAAGTATTAACACAATAACATTAAATACAAATGAAAGCAAAAGACAGGAATATATGCATATACAGTAGAAAGGACACAATGAATATTATAACATTTAATGTAGCCTTACTATGAAGGCTAACCTAAATACGGTGCTTTTCTACAGATTACTTTATTACTGCACTGGTAAGGTAAAATTAGGCCGATTAATAAGATGTGAAGTGCTTTGAAACTTTGACCCGCTTGACTGAATAGACAAAAAACAATGAAGAAAGAGTTTTATCTGGGCTGCTTCGCTGCCAGCTGCTCCCCCCGGGACCCGAAAGCTGCGTATAGCCTGTACTTCAACATCAACGAAATTGCTCGATATATGCTGTTTTTATCTGGGCTGCTTCACTGCCAGCTGCTCCCCCAGGATCCGAAAGTGGCATATAGCCTGACTTCAACATCAACGAAAGTGCTCGATATATGCTATATTGAACCCAATAACACAAACTAACTGTATCACTATAACATGATGATGATGATGATGATGATGATGATAAAGAATGCATCTAACGTTCCGCTGTTCATTATAATAAAAAACAGAGCATTAAACAAACCATAATGCTCTTACTTTGAAATCATGCGGAAATGTCGTCATCAGCAGGCCATCACGTGGTTTCCGAAAATAACCGAGTGACACGAGTATATTTTAGCCGAGACCGGCGGAAAATATGTCTCAAAATTCCGTGTGTGTAAAAAGACGATCCACAAGCAGAAATGTGAGATCCGCGAGCAGAGATTTGAGATCCGCAAGCGCATTTTTGGTCGACAAATATAAAATGGATTCGCAAATGCCTGATCGAAAGTTGTAAATGTTAAAGAGATATTCACAGATCTTTTTTTTATTTGTGAAAATATTTAGCGTATTTACAGATCCGTTTTACAATTGCAAATTTATTTGTGAATTTGCAAATCTTTTAAATGCACTTGTGGATGGTGTTTTACATTTACAAATCACATATTTACACACAAATTATTTTTATGTTCACACAAATAATTATGAGACATATCTATGCCCATAAGTGAGACACCCTAATATTTTCTGCTGATCGGTGGCTCTTCACAATCCTCCTCTGTCTGTCATATGTGACATATGTTATTTATGAAGGATTTTCCCGAGGCTCAACAGTATGCAAACTTCTGGACAAAGTTGCATATGGCGTTGGACGGATGTGTGTCAGTAAGGAGTCTGTGCTTGTGTGTGTGTATATGTGTGATTCCCCAGCTTGTGCTTTAAAATAGAATGCCGGAGACAATTGCAATCAACTCGAAAATGCCAGAAGAAAAGGATGATTGCAGGTATCTACTTCCTGATTCTCCTCTTTCAAGATCTTTCTATACGCTTACTTGAGCCTTAGTTCACAGCGCTTACGTAGGCGTGTGTGATTGTACATCTGTGAGTTTTGGTGTGTGTGTGTGTGTGAGCAGATTTCTTTTGGGTGCTTGTCAAAGATGACAACTCTTATTACAATAACAATAGAAGGTAAATATAGAAGAGAGAAAGGAGAAAAATGAGAACAGGAAAAGCCTGGATTTTCTAAGAAACCTAATTTTCTAAACATTAGCATAACAATAGAGCAGTCAGGGAGCATGATGGGAGTCTTAATACAGGGGAACTGTGCTGTAGCCGGGCTCACCTACTGCCTCCCATCATCAACCATATGTGTCTACCTCAAACCAATTTCCACTTCCAGGTGAGAGAGGGAAAAAAGAGTTGCTACATTTAGATTTGACATTTTCATCACATTTCTGAGATCTCATCAGAAAGATTGGATTTGTAATTTTGCCGCAGTTGCCTCAGCTGGAAGATTAGCTGTGTGGTTAGAGAGGAGTTGCTTACTGTTAAGGTTCGGTGATATTGTATTTATAATAGCTACATTTAGATTTAAATACATATATTTCCTTGAAATTAACACGATCAGCAGCTTAGAAGAAGGAGGGAAACTTGACATGTGAATTCTCAACTTTGACCGACAGCAACAGTGTCTTTGAGGAAACAGAGAATTCAAGTTCATCATGTAGGTATAGTAGTCTCAAGGCTGGTTTTTACAACAATACAATGACCTGGGGCCTCATTTATAAATGGTGCGTACGCTCAAAAGATGCCGTACGCCAGTGTCTACGCAATGTTTGCGATTTATAAAAAACAAACTTGACGGGAAAATGTGCGGTCCTCCACGCACACTCTGACCCATGAGTATGCACTAAGCACAAAAACGGGAGAGACGAGAAACTGCGACACCGTTGGCAGAAGGAAGAATGGAGAGAAATATGTGGAAATAATACCATAAATAAAATGTTACCTCTCATTTATCATATTATGAAGAATTCATTTTCACAAATTGATTAAAGCCAATCTTAAAATGATTTAACAAACGCCTGTTTGAGACTCCTCAGAACACAAAAACATAACTTGGAGAAATATATAAATACGGAAATATTATTGATCACCCCTCGATTATGTTCTCTTGTTAAGAAATGTATTCTCATAAATTATGCGGTAAACAGAAGGACACAAATTACTTTAAACTGACGCCGTTTTGCATTTCTATAGGTTGTATAGATACGAGCATGGTTTTATATACTATCATGTTTAATCATGTTTTATGCCGTTCATCAATAGCCTACTTGATAAGTCGCTCGTAAAACACAGGAGGTATGGAAACTAAGAAACCATATGTGGTAAATTGTACAGCTAATATAACACAACACATTGGTTGTATTTCCTTTAACTGGTGGATTATGGATATATAGTAGTTGCTGATCGACAGCTGGAACCAAAAGCACCAAATACAAAACAATAATTCAGATCCAGTCGTCATGACTCCACTCCGGAGGGATTCCCCGATCACTTCTTACAGTTTCTCATCAAGGGGGGGTCTCCTGTCCCCGGTACAAACACAGTGCCTGAGGAAGGCTATGTGTATTTTTTTTATCATTAACCTTTTTCGGACCACTTGTTTATTTATTTTGGTGACGATCCTACCTCCATGCTGCTACTCTGGTTCAAATTGCATCCACCAAACAATTTATCTCGACCTTCCCAAAATAACCAAAATCTGACACAGTGTGAGATGTCTTTCTTAGCTGTTCTGTCGTCATTTTCTGCGATCTTCTTCATGCAGTCAGTCAGAATAGAGGTTTCTCAATACTCAAATTTCCCCTCCTTGACTCCTATCCTCGACTCCTCTCCTCGAGACTTGGTGCCGCCCACAGGAGATGCGAGCGGAGGACTGAGGAGGGGAGCCGAGGAGAAAGGAGGGGAAGCAGCAGGCGGTTAGAGAAATGAGAACTCCTCTCCTCTGAGCGGTCATTTTAAAGAGACGTCCATTAATGATGACAGGAGGCACAGCAGCACTCTGATGGACAGATGTGTTCATGACGACTTATATATTTATTTTTAATTCATTGACAGTGCGATATAATGAGACAATAACAGGCTACAGATGCGAACATATATACGCACACACACACACACACACACATGTATTTATATAAATATATAGGCTACAATTTAAGAATTAAACAAATATGAGAGCACTCTCATAATAACGTAACACAATCAGAGACTGGATATATCCCTCCCCCCCTCTCTCTCTGGTCGCTGAAATGGGGAATTGAAATTACGGGCCAAAAGTTGTACAAGTATTAAAAGTAAGCAGAGGACACCAAACCAACTGAGACCTGTCTGTCTGCCGCACCTACGCACTGTACAACACACACCCTACACACTACCACACACACACCTACTGCTCCTAAAGCATAATCAGGCTACAGCCGTTGTGTATTTTATTATGTGAAGCACTAAATGGTCTTAGAAAAATGTTGACTCTTTGTTTGTAGATATCTACTAAACTACAGCATACAAATACAGACAGTAATGTAGGCCTGTTATACTGTGAGTGATATATATTTGACACACTGCTCTGCTTTCTGCACGGACCTCACAGCTGTTCTCTCTGTAAACTTCGCGACGCGATGAAAGCAGTTACTAAAATAATATCCAGCGGATGCTTGCAGAGCCGTCATTGGCTGAGATAAGTCCGGCCGTGCGTCATGCCTCAGGCATGACGCACGGCCGGACTTATCTCAGCCAATGACGGCTCTGCAAGCATCCGCTGGATATTATTTTAGTAACTGCTTTCATCGCGTCGCGAAGTTTNGACGTCACAGAAGTTGCGCTACGGCTATTGGGCCAACTCCACCAATCAGGAGGAGACAGCCACGGACATTGCCATTCGAAAGAGCTGGAGACGCTGTAGTACATATGCCAGGTCTGTAGATGGTGCTGTTCTCACAGAATCAGCCCATGAAAAGACAGTGTTAAATTGAGCGAAATGAGGAATGGCTAAAATGCATGATCTGTTTGGTATTTTGAAAAATAAAAGGTATAAATATGCCTTATATCGGTATGGTCCTACACTATATCATTATTATATAGCATGATAGGTCCGCTTTAACTTAAGAGGCAATATGCCTCACCTCTATAAATGCAAATGAACTGCCCCTACCCACGCCCCTCTGCAAGATGTTTGCTTTGAAAAAACACAATGATGCTCCAGGAGGATATTCAAGTGATAAGGTGGGCAGGTTTTACCTTGGCTGGTTTCTGGCTAATGGTTACACAACCCAAAAAACATTGTGATATCATAAAGTGGCCAAAATCTGATCAGCTCATTTTCAGACAGGTTTTTATATAAATGGAACAGGACTTAAAGAATGATTATCTTTTTTCCTGAAACTTTCCGAATCTCTTAACACAGAGGGGAGACATATTTATGTATTAAATTGTGAAGCTGACCGTTGAGCGGCCCGACCAAGCAAGGAGGCAGAGGCAGCACGTCCAAATACAACCCGGTGTGGGCATTTATTACTCATTGTGGTACATGACACAGCCTCAATATTACTGCCTCACGTGAACACAGTCACCAGCAACAAGGATCTCCCACACACAGATACTAACAGGAAAACAGAACCTAAATACGCACAGGACTAATCAAACCAACAAGACACAGGTGAGGAGGGAGGAGAAAACACAGGGGCACCAGGTGAACACAATCACCAGCAACAGACAAGACGGGAGGGGGAACACTTTTCAAACTAAAACAGGACACAGAGACAGACAAACTAAAACTATGGACAGATCGTGACAAATAGATGCATAAATTACATATATTTACATGCTTCCTGTGTAATGTTTTAGTGTTGAACAAATGAATATGCTTCGCCAATAATGAAGCTATATCCTACGTAACGGAGACCGAGATCTGAGGCCCCAGAGATCACCTCTGTTACATAAAGACATGAACATTTTGCATAGGTGACCTTTAAACTTCCCACAATGCAAATCAAAGAGTCTCTCAACTGACCTTC
This sequence comes from Notothenia coriiceps, assembly GCF_000735185.1. NCBI lineage: Eukaryota > Metazoa > Chordata > Actinopteri > Perciformes > Nototheniidae > Notothenia > Notothenia coriiceps. The sequence goes on from NW_011350414.1 coordinate 283,984, forward strand.
CTTAGAAATCTGCAGTTCTCCTAGCCTTATCAGCGATGACCCAGATGACATAACCAGGTTTTTTTTATCACTTGACAAAACTCTCTTTAGGGCCTAAGATATATTATACTGTGAAAATGTTCACAGGCTCAGTACTCCCTGAGTTGGTGCAGTGCCCCTAGAAGAATCTCCACCTTAATTTGCTCGCTTTTAAGTGAATCTGTTAAATCATTGTTGAGAATGCTTTAAGCGTAATCCTATCTCCACTAAGAGACTGTGGCAGCCGCTGCCCTACCACCACCAGGCCCTCAAGGCAAGCGGGGGATTATGTTGCTATCACTGCTTTAACGTTTATCCACATTAACACAAAAATAAATATCATATTACACTGTGGAGCTTTGATACCAGGCCAGACAAGTCTGTTCAAATGAGAGTTTCAGTGTTAGCCCCAAAGTAACATGAACATAATAGATTTTTTTAATTACTCTATATAACACAATCTACATGACACTACTTTAATACCTTCATACTTTTATAATAATAATAACCTACTGAAGACTGTACTTGACACAAAGTGATGGGATACGATAGCTCAGGCACGACTCTGGATGCCCTGCCATCTTTGTTGCAAAATCAAACATCGTTAAAATACTTGTTAACAACAATTTGCTGAACATTGTTGAATTCATTACTAATGTGCCAAGAAGTGAAACAATGCAACATTTGTTAGTGCTCAAGTATACACTGAACTTTAGTTTGTTTACTAGAACATTCTGCGAGGCACTTTCAAGGATAATTTCTGATCTGTTCATGACGTCTTTTATGCTATCATATTATTTCCTTTTGTGTATTTATTTAAACATGTTTGTGTGTGTGGACTGGCGTTCGCTCCAGAACAAGTATTATTTCAGTTTTTGCACAATAAGTCCTTGATACAGTTCATTTTATGTGGAATAACTACGATGAGGTCAGGATTTTGTTCCTACTAAAGCTAATGACTAAACTAAATTGTTTTTTTTACTTTAAACCACAGCAGGTTTTCAAAAATATCCTCCATGTTTCTTGAACCTGATCAAATGCCTTGAAACTAATAATGTTAAATGCAGTGGCGATTCTTCAGGGCTTTGATGTCAAATTAAACTTGGATTATCTGAGCGGCACATACCAGGGTCAGCTAGATTTGAGTGTTGATGTGGGTACTGGATTCAGATTACAGCAGAATACTGTGAGAGTGAGGCAGAGAGAGACGAAGAGAGAGGAAGTGAGAGGGTGAGGGAAATAGAAGCACTTGTGTTGTACTTGGCAAATATGCCGTGAGTTTCAGTGGATCAGTGAAGGTAAGTGTGTGGGTGGATGACGGCGTACATCCTCTCCTCCATTTCCACTGAAAACACATTCTGTAAAGGTGTGTGTGTGTGTGTGTGTGTGTGTGTGTGTGTGTGTGTGTGTGTGTGTGTGTGTGTGTGTGTGTGTGTGTGTGTGTGTGTGTGTGTGTGTGCAACGGAGACTGAATGTGTGTGCTGATTGCACATTACAAAACCACCCATCAGTCCGCACAGTTAAGATCAGATGTGACACAGAATCAAATGGTAATTGCAGGCTTAAGATGCATGTGGCACAATGTGAGCGCTAACAGAAAATCAAGACTCACACTGTGCAACAAACAGACACACAACCACTTATAAGCTCAAGTAAGAGGACGTGAAGGAGTTACATTTTGAGTGCAGCGGTTTGTTTTTTTCACCTGTTTTATGTGGGTCAAGAGCATACAGTAATGCTAAATACTTTTGCCCTGGAGACCTCCGTTCTCATGCTACTAAATATAAGCTTCTCAAACAGTACGGGAAAGCAAAGTGAGTGCACTCTTTGAGAGTGGAAACAGAGTGGGTTCAAAATGCATCGCACAATGTGAGGAAGGGGGAGAATGAGCAACCCAAGAAACCGAGGTACGAAAAAGGAACAAAAGAGAAAACTTTACCAAAAAAGAAGATTGTTTTCAGCTGGGAAAACGCTGTATTCTATGAGGCTGTTTTCAACCACATCAATCATTTTAGACTTGGGGCGAATTTCAGATTCGTCATGCATTGTTTGGACTGTGCTTTGGCACCCAGCACAAATTATTATTATTTAATCAGACAGTGAAAGAACATATATTGTGAGCTCTAGCTTTACATTGCAAATTATTACAGAATGAGTTGGAAATAAACAACAACATTTCTAAAATCCCACGGTGTTTGCCCAGCTTATGGACGAGGAGTGAAGGAGACAAATAGGGAACAAGAGAGTCCGTTCGCTGCCAGTCCATGTCTTCTGCTGTCTGTTAAACCTTGGAAAGAGCCTTCATGCATAATGCAGCTCAATGTGACAGAAAGATGGGGATTGGGGAAAATATGGAGGCAGACCATATCATCCGGTCATACCAGAGTTAATTGAGTCAGAGCTCTTGATACACTGAAACTGTATTGTGATGTGGTTGTCGTCATATCTTTGAACATAGATGCTGGGTGTCATTAAAGCCACATTGTGTCGCCCCGTCCACACAGCAGCTTTAAAAAAAATCTTCTAACGCTTCTCTGCCCATTGACTTTGAATGGGGGTGACGTCACTTTGCCTCGCTTTTCGCCGAACTGCATTGTGGGGCAGCAAAGCAAAGATTTCCAGGATTTTCAGGATTTTCAGGATTCAAAGTTGAGCAATGTTCAACTTTTGAAGCAAATCCCGTTTATGCAAATCTGGCAGTACAAGCGCTAGCCAATCAAACCGCGTGCAAGCTGGGAGAGCCAGAGTGTTCATTTCCTCATATTCCAAACGAGAACCTACGGTAGCAAAATCCTGGAAATCTTCGCTGTGCTTCCCCATAATGTAGTTCGGCGAAAAGCGAGGCAAAGTGACGTCACCCCCATTCAAAGTCAATGGGCAGAGAAGCGTTGGAAGATTTTTTTAAAGCTGCTGTGTGGACGGGGCGGGTGTTTGAAGCGTATGATGAATGATCAAGTGGGACAATAGTCAGAGTTGAAGAGGCTTATGCCAGGAGAATAGCTCATTCTGGTTAAAATAAATCCAAGGTGCTAAGGAAAGTGATCCCATTAACCTTCGAGAGGTCAAAGGTCACAGCAAGCAAGAGGTAAAGGAAGAAATGCTCTGTTTTTTAGAAATGTTGATTTGTTGTTTGGTGGTTAAACATTTCCCTCACAAATTGACAAACATAGATGACATGACATCATTTGGACATATTGCTAGCTAATGGAGTTAGCAAGCATAAGATAGTTTGAATATCTATGACATTAACAGCCACCTCAGTTTTTGTTCAGTTTGCTACTCTTGACCACATGTTTACAATCATTCTGGTAAATCCACTGAAAGAAAGAAGCAGAGGTGCCTGCTCCTCCAGTAATATTCAATTCAAGAGACTGAATCTGGATTTGTAGCTGTTTTAGTACCATCACTGTAACTTACATGTCAATGTTACTCATTTTTGGGGTTGGCCATAAAGCAAATATGGCAAATAAGAAGTAAATTATTCACAAAATAACCTAAACTATTGCCCCATGACACGCCCATGTACCCACCAGTTGCCACTCCGCTCTGACGGCCTTTCCCGCCCACCTCCTGTTCTTCATCCCCCAATCACACAGCTGCTTCCCATTTACTCTAATTAGATCCACATCTAATAATACCAGCCCATCCTCTCTTTCTTCTTCTCAGCGTTTTTCTGATGCCTGTCCCTTACCTAGATGCTGAAGGAAAATATAGATACGGTCTGTTTCTAAAGAATCCTACCAGCAGGATTACATTGAATGTATTTCCTCGTATTGCACAAAAACTAGTGCTGTGATGTTGGATATTACAGAGACTGAATTACAAATGCAGATCCTGCTGTTTTTTTATCTAGATGTTTGCATCTTTTTAAAACAATGATAGTTTCCCTAAAATGTGATTTAAAAAAAAAACACAAATATTTACTTTTAACAGTTTTGAAATATATTGAACTGTAACACCTCTTTGTATAGTTTTGCCAGACTCTTGCCAATTCACAGCTCCACTCCTCTCTTCTACCTGCCTATCGCGCCTGTTACCTGTTGCAATCTTCAAACTATTTGTTTGAAAGATATTTTCAAATATTCACTACATCACCATGCTGCATCCTTCTGTGTTCAGGGGCCTCATTTATAAAGCCTTGCGTAGGTTTGACGTGGGAAGGTTGCTTACGTAGGACAAAGCAAATAAATACGCACAGACATTTTCCGATTCATAAAAGACTGCGTATGGCACTTCCTACGCCGGTTTCCCTTTATAAATCACAATCAACTCGAAATGCGGTGCCACTTTTGCGGGCTTCACGTAATGCCCATATTTGCCAATAAATAGTCAAAGAAACGCCCATTCNTTCATGTATAAAAGACGTACAAAAGTGCATTTTGCATGATAGGTCACCTTTAAGTTATAAGTTAGCAACATGAAGGTAAATTAGGCTTGATACATGAATATGCTTTAAGAAAAAAACAGCCTACATCACAGCTCTCTATAGGGTTTTATTTATCTTGTTGGCAGCTCATCCCTTAAAACANCTGTATCAGATCCGTTGCAGCCCCTTTTTAAGAGATTTGGGTATGGAGGAAAATAGAGAGGGTTGTGTTTTCTGACACTTGGTGAGTTCCCTGGAACACCGGGGACACATATTCATGTATAAAAGACGTACAAAAGTGCATTTTGCATGATAGGTCACCTTTAAGTTATAAGTTAGCAACATGAAGGTAAATTAGGCTTGATACATGAATATGCTTTAAGAAAAAAACAGCCTACATCACAGCTCTCTATAGGGTTTTATTTATCTTGTTGGCAGCTCATCCCTTAAAACAGAAGCCCCAGAGTGATTATAATAAGTGGAAGTATGTAGGCTATATTTCAAGCTTGTTATGTAAATACGTGATTGGGCTTTTTTTTATCAACTAAGATTTGTTGTAAAATGTTTTCAACATGAATTGACTGAAGTTATTTGAAAAGTGGGCTTATTAACACATGAATACTACTGTGTAATATATTTGTACATATATATTGAACAAGTACAATATAAGAAAAGCACAAGTTTAATTTGTGGGCCATATTTCATGGCCTGAGGGCCGTAGTTTGGACACCCCTGATTTAAAGCTACAGAATCAGCACTTTCAAAACAGGGCTGAATAAGAGGGGTTTATGGGATGCTACAATGCATGATCTGTTTGGTATCTTGAGCCACACACTTCAGAGACATGTTCTGAATATATCTGAGACCATTCATATATTGTTGAATAAGAGTATAATAGGGGACCTTTATGATCTGGAATCTTTTTTGACTAGACAACACAAAGGAATACATGTCAGGTCCAGCCTGGCTGTAGCCTGGTTTGTAATCTGGAGTATTTTTCGACACTCCCACCATACTAAATGTCTGGAGTGCAGGAAAGAAAATGCAGTCATTCTGAATGTTATGCCTCCTCATCTTTATATAAAGAGACACTAGCAACAAGAGAGATGGTCTGGAACAAAAATAAGAGAAACTACTGCAGTTTCTGGTAAATCCAAATATCATCATGAGCTGTCACACACAGACAAAAAGTGTATGTGTCAGGCGTTCAGCTCATCCATTTTAGTTTGAAGCTAAAAGTCGGCATCAAATTTGAGAGAAATGAGAGATGGATAATCTTTTTTCCATTGTATCTGAACAGAGGCTGGTGGGAAGGAGCGGTATCTGGGAGCGAGAGAGAACACAGATGCTCTGACTTTCAAAAAACCCGCTTCACACTTCAGGCAAAATCATGCGACTGCGCTCCCACTCTGCACAGCTCACATCCCCTGGTGCCTGCAGCCCCCATTCATTACTGGGCATGCTAGGATTCAAAGAAACACACACAAAATGCACCTGTTGTTCTGTCATATGAGTTAGTAGTGCCTGTGTGTGCAATAGTGTTAGAAACAATCATCAGAACGCTCTCACAAGCACAATCTCTGATCCAAAACATAAGCTTAAATCAAAATAAAAGACTGGTTCCAATCCTATAAATGTAACATTTACAGACATAATAAGTTCCAGAATTACCCCAAAATGTTTTTATGAATACAGTTGTGAAACAGGCGTATTTGTTAAATAACAATAAGCTCAGAATATATGAAACTTGGATGGCAGAGGAGGGGGTTGGGATAGTCCCAATTACAATGAAGCGAATGACCCAGGAATCTCTGTATATGTGTGATTATGTGCATCTTCTTGTGTTTGTGCCAGTGTATGTGTGTGTGTGTGTGTGTGTGTGTGTGTGTGTGTGTGTGTGTGTGTGTGTGTGTGTGTGTGTGTGTGTGTGTGTGTGTGTGTGTTGCAAAGATATGTGGCTCAGAGGCACCATGTCATAATGCCACTTAACTATGGGACATCAAAGAGACAAGCCCTGGGGGACAAGACAGACAGTCCTGGAGACCGAGCTTTGATGAGAATGTGAAGCTATGTTTTAACATCCAACCGTACTGACAAGAGAGTATAGCGAATGTAATGTGGTTCAGTATAATCTTATGTTTAACAGTTTTGCTGTGCTTTTCAATATTGACTCTAAACTGATTTAGTTGATAGTAGTGACATTTGTGAATGGTAAAAATAGAGCAATTAAATATTTATTTTGTATTCGCTGCTTGTTGCCAAGAACTCATGACCCACAAATTGCAATTCTGTATTGATGTTTAATTATTAAAACACGCTTAAATATGGATTTTAAAGCGTTGGATGAAGACGGTCTGGTGCAAGCTATCGAAAACTGTGCCGTCTCTATTGCACAAATAGGGGAAGCCATTTAGCTGATGTTTAATTCTGTTTTAGTGCCGTGCAGTCTGGAAATAAGGACAGACTCTCTGTACACTGTAGGTATCTCCGACTGCTCTAGGGAGGACAAATATAGTGCCCGTTGCCATGGTTATGATGAGAACTCATCCACACAAACGGAGCAGCGAGACCACGAGAATACACCAACACAGCTCTCTCCTCTTTCAATCCACAAACACCACGTGTAGATGAGGAGGAACTATGTGTGGTACATGTTTGGGGTCGATAGTGTGTGTGTATGTGTGTAGGGGCTTAGCTTGAGCAGTGTTTGCATGATGAGCACCTGTGGAGGAACATTTTTTTTTACAAGTTGAACACAGACTCACCGTCACAGTGGGGATGGCGGTTACTAGGGAGTAGACGAGGACAGGCGGTGCCTTGCTGTTGTCCTCTGGTCCCGGGAACGGCTTGGAGTAGGCTTTGTCGAAACAGAAGAAGCCCTGGATGTGCACGGGGAACGTGTCCGTGTACTCAAAGTAGTACGCCAACAGCACAGTCCCTGCCATGATGACCAGCTGGAAATAAAACATATTGGTTCCAGCTTTAGGATTGGATCCGCAGAAAGAGTGTAGGAGTTGGGAAAAGAAAGGACAGCGGGAAAAAGAGTGGAAAATACGGTCACGGATTTAACAAGAAGAAAAGAAAAGAGAGATTCTTCCTTCCCACAGCAAAATGATGGATGCTCCGGTAATGTGTAAAATGAATCAAGTGTGCATGGAGAGATAGTGAGGGATGAGGATGAGAGGGAGGGAGGGAGAGAGAGATAGAGACAAAGGGAGACAAATAAGGAGAAAGACAGATAGAGAGGGGGAAAGAGAGAGCACTGACAGAGATAGAGAGCGAGAGAGCGATCCCTTCAGCGCTGTTAGAATGCAGAGTGGGAGGGTAGAGAAACAAATGGAGGGCGATCAAAGAAAATAACGCGGATGAAGGAAGAGAAGAAGAAGTGAATAAGGATGGGAGGGAGGTGGGAGGGGTAGGGTGGGTCACAGATGGGGTGAAAAAGAGCTGAGCGGTGGAGACGACAAGAGGAGGCAAAGAAGAGAGAGAGAGAGAAACTACCCTGGGAAAAGCAGAGGGTAGGATGAGAAGAATTACAAGTGTGTGTGTGTGTGTGTATGTGTGTATCTGCATAACCTAAGTTGTTATTGTACCGCACGTTTAATTTAATCTACCAGCTGTATGCAAAGCACAACCTATGAAGCATAACATATGACCTTCATAGCGATTTAAAAAGTGTTTCATAATAAAAATGTATTAGCAATTCAGATAAGATTGAATGTGAGAGAGAGAGAAAGAGTAAAAGAGGGGATGATATACAGTGAAAAGATGAATAAACATGCTTTTCTGCACAGCTGAGACAGATGTACAAGTACAAATTATTCATTTATACTTCAGTGAACAGCACTCCAACTCCTTTTGGCCTGTTCCCCGCAGGCGACAAAACAACTGCACAGTGAGCTTCTCTAACTGAACAGTAAAGGTTTGGGCAATGTTAGTTTGCCATGCGGGAATAGGCCTGAAACAAAAAGTACAAGCTAAAAAAGGAATGTGAGTCTAAATATTGCAAAACTGCTGATTAGTTTGATCATAATTAGCAGCCTTAATGTTTGCCAGATGAACTCCTATTGTATGTGAAGGACACATTTATCAGCACCAAAACACGAGGAGCCTCTGCTGGCGGGCTAAGCTGTTTTCAGTATGAAGCAGGAAATAAACAGCATGGAAGTTGTTGTTTACACATAATTCTGTTATCGTAAAGGGGTTATAATGAATATGTATAGAAGTTACACATAGTTTAAGCAAGGGGTTCGTCTGAATACACTTTTGTATGAAACAGACAGGTTAACTAGTCTGTCAAAGCTGTGACTAATGAGACTTAATCGGTGCATTGCATTGCAGTAATTGATGGAAAGGAGACATCATTTAGTTCCATCTGTGCTCTTCCATGACAGGTCAAAACGTCTGTGAATCTAAATCATTTGGGAAGGGGAAATGGACAAGGGTACTTTCATGGTGACATAGCTATCAAGACTCAGATTTAGTGCAACATATTTTCACAAAAAGGACAATATGAACAGGTGGCGCTCATCAGCAACGAGAATCAAACAATAACAAAGTATATTAGGAATCCCATTCACGTTCATAAAGTGGGAGAGCATTTAGTGTATAAAAGGTTTTGGCAGGGGATAACTTTCTTGAGACAAATAAGAAACAAGCAGTACTGCAGTTCTTGTCAATTTAATTTAAGTAATTGCAGCAAACACGAATAATAAATGGTGTGTTTGGGATGGTTGATCTTGTATTATAATGTGGGATTGTTTTAAATTCCCAAAGCACACCAAAATATTAAAATGTTAGTAAATACTATTTACACAATTCCCTTATTTACAGAAATGTTGATACAAATATAATTTCTACTTCAAAAACTGAGCTAGAGTCAGTAGTGGTTAGCTTAGCTTAGCATACAGTTGTCATGCTCCTAGCGCTTATGTTTGTTGTTTAATTTAGTTTTTCTTCCTAAAGTCACTATTGTTAATATATGTCTTTGTCTTCTTCCCGCCTCTGTGGTTCTGATTCCTTATTATCAGTTTGAAACGGGGTCCAAATCAGTGACTCTGAAAACTGTATAAGATATAAGAAACAATGTGAGATTCTTGTTAATATGTAGAGATTACAGAGGTTTATGCATGTTGTTGTTGGAGCTAGAGGCCATCAAGGAATTGGAAACACCTGGCCACCGTCTCAAAGTCTATAAGACCCGCCCCTGTGGGCTCTGGCCCTACCTTGTGCTATGTTAGAATTTTAATATGCTGTATTACCTTATTTCCTGTCAGGAATGTCAGATTTTGCCAAACTGATTGTTACAATAATCTTTTCTTGCCTTTTTAACTAATCCACCTGTTTGAATAAACCTATTGCCATTTCCCATTAACTGTGTATGTTCAATCAGTACACAAAACTAAATATAAAAAAGAGGAGTCTAGTGGTTTCATGGGGATTTACACTGGTTGGCTGGCAACACTTCAGGAAGTCATCATGCTGGGTGACCTTCTCATCTGACACAAACATATTTCCCAAAATAGCCTGTACTGTTGATGAAGAATCTTCTTTATGTTTAACAGCATTAAGTCTCACAGCGGCAGATGGCTAAACAAATGAGACAGCACTGAGAGAACCTCCTCCAACATGTTTAACCTCTTCAGCAAAGTGACAGCGTCCCCACTTGGACTAATGCTATAGGGAGGGGAAGGGGGGACTTGTTACACGTAACACATTTCAGCTTTACTGCGCAGTGAAGAGGAAGGCCTCATTTAAAATTCTTACGTTACATGTCTGTTCTACTGTCAGACCTGCTTCAACTTTTCTTTTCTCTACAGACACTAAACACATTTGGATGCCTGCCTTTTATGAATAACAAAATCAAATAATGAATTTGAACGTTCCCATGGCAATGTGCAAATCTGATCCACTTCAATTTGTTTGTGGCAGACATCCTATCGTTTTTGCACTGATTGGCATTGAATTCGGTGACAACACACATGCCCGAGGCCTTAAAAAGCCAATCCATGACACACACACACACACACACACACACACACACACACACACACACACACACACACACACACACACACACACACACACAGACACACACACACACACCTCCAGCTCGTAGTTTGTATATACTCCAAGAATACAAAGAAGCTTCAGGTTTCTTTCTGTGTTATCTGCCATCTACAGCACATGCTATTTGTGTGTTTGAATGAGTGGGTGTGTGACTGTGTTTTCATGTCTCTAGGCGTGTGGGTGCATTGCCATGTCTGAACAGGAACTCTGACACGCTGTGTGTTCAACATTTCTTTCTATCATCCAGTCCTCTCTTCTCGCTGAGCTACAGAAGGCTTGAGGGAGGAAGCATAGGAGGGAGGTGTAGCAAGGTGGGAGGAAGCAAGCAGGCGAGAGAGGAAGGGAGGGAGGTCTACGAACACCCATCAAAGTTTAAACAAACATTCAGACAACAGCGGAAAACATCCCTGGGAGATTATGCATATTGTTTTGCATCTACTTTTACGCTACATAAGCATTAACATTGGATGCTCTTAGGACAATACTGTCAGCCTGAGAGATCTAACAACAGTTTGTGTATAATCAAACATGAGAAGACACACATTTTATTAATACTGGGACAAGACAGTGAAACATTACAGCAGGACACAATTACCAAAGTTCTAGTAAACAGAGTCGTTGGGAGTGTTCCCTCCTGAATACAGGCTCTTATATGACTTTACATCTCCCTCCCCTCCCACATGAAGGAATAACCAACTTCCGGTACACTCTGCATCCTCAGACAGTTTGTTTAAATAACAATACAGGGTCAACGCAACTTCAAATGTCTAATTAGCACATTCTGCGCCGGTCACCTTGGAATATTAATTTGCATAATTAATTATTTCTAAAGCTCCGTGTGCAGCTTGAAACGGAGGTCATGGAGGGTCACACTTGCAGACATGATTCTGTCACATGACTCATCTAAACGCATAGTGTTAACCCGGGGTCTTCACAAGGCAGATATTGTGAGGCAAGAGAGAAAGTAAACACTTTGACTATCACAACGCAGCTACAGTATCACAGGCAATGCCAATTCTTTTCTGCTTCATTGTTCCTTAAAGCCTCCAATCTTGACTCAAACATGTTTATACAGTCCAACTACAGCTGATTTTTCAGTGACACTAGAGAGCCATATTTCCATGTTCTTGTCTGATATGCCATCATACTCAGTCAGACCTGTTGCCTACACTTAGAGGGTCTTTCACCTAGTTTGACCCTGACTGAACCTTAAAATGTCTTTCCCCTATTTTCGTTTAAACCCTGTACTAGCAGCGCCTAAACGTGTAATGCGTGGGATTCCTTTGCCTTTAGGTAGTTAACATTTATTTAAAGGGGACCTATCATGCAACATGCACTTTTGTACCTCTTTTATACATGAATATGTGTCCCCGGTGTTCCAGGGAACTCACCAAGTGTCAGAAAACACAACCCTCTCTCTTTTCCTCCATACCCAAATCTCTAAAAACGGGGCTGCAACGGATCTGATACAGACTGATGGATCAGTCTGTATCAGATCCGTTGCAGCCCCGTTTTTAGAGATTTGGGTATGGAGGAAAAGAGAGAGGGTTGTGTTTTCTGACACTTGGTGAGTTCCCTGGANATAGAAAGTTGACTAGCTGAGTCAGAAGTTCAGGTTTAGAAGATATAATTACCCACAGGAATGAGGAGAGTTGTCACCAGTCAATACAACCTTAAAGGTGGGGTACGTAATTTATTTCAGAAACACTTTTTGTTATATTCCATGGAATGCTCTTAACATCCCGATAGCAATGAATATATGAAATGCTTTGACAATAAATACATTAAAAAAATTCATCTGTGGAAGCCGTAGCGCTGTAAAAAGAACGACCAATAATTTCAGCCGGCCCGGCTAAAATAACTGGATGGCCTACCTGCCTGTCAGCCTTCCATCTGTGCACAAACTTATCTCGTGCCCTCATTGGTCATGTGCGCGTTCGTGTGTGTTGGAGGAGGGGCTCTGTAAGGAAGTGGCAGATTTTTTCCGGTTGTGTATTTTCAAATTCTAACGCACTCGAGCTGGTTTCTCCGAAATTACCTACCCCACCCTTAAGGAAACATAAACTTGGTGTCATCCAGGTTATTATTTTAAGTTTTTACTGTAAACTCTAACTTGTGTTTTCTTTAGTGCACCTGCAGTAGCACCTGAATGAATGTCCTTAACCTGGTTTCTCTCTTCCTTTGTACTCATTCCATCACTCACACCATCCTCTTTAGACCACAGTCTGTTTTTTTCCATCTGCTCTTTGTGCCTCATCCACTACACTCTTTCCACATAACAATACTCTTCATCACGCACCTCTGATACTGATGCATCTCCTTTTAGCCCAGATATCCCACAATCCCTGCAGGTTTACGGCTTGCTTTTATTTTTCTTTCATTGTGCTTTGGTATAGGCTCCTTCTCAGCATCCTCTTGAGGAATTGTTATAATGATTTTTCAGCTTCCTAATTTTTTCATAGTGCGTAACATCTCTAGGCTTCTATCTGTCAGCTCCTCCCATCCTCCTGTATTCTCTTTGACGGTCTCTTGAGTACTGCCCAGTCGCTCCTTTTATACAGATCCTCCACATCACTCCGCTCCTGCATTAATTCCCTTGAGTAATTACATCTTTTGCACCATGGATCTCTCCATTATTTCCCCTTTACTTGTAAAACCTCATCTCCTCCTCCCACTCAAAAGCATGTCTGATATCGCAAAAACCTCCTTTTTCTCTATTTCTCCTCTGCAGCTTCATGTTCCCCAATGAGTCTCTGTCATTTATTCTTTCAGCTTCTCCTCTCTCTTTTGCTCACCCTATTCCTCTCAGGGCAAATAGACCTTGTCCTCGTGCTCACCTCATATATCACACAGTAGAGGGTGACCCTCCTGTGGAGGAGGTGTTATGCACAAATCATACTTTCTCTGCTTTTTACCGTTTCTGTCCCATTTTGTCACCGTAATCGATCTCTCCAGGGATCTATTGTTTTTATCTTGTTCAAACAGTGCTAGGGGTGGGAGATGTAAATCTTATTTGACTTTATTGGCTATATGTATCTGTGTACATTGCAGTAGTTTAATAAAGGGCATTTTAAAATTCAATTCCCTCCTCTAATGTGTTCATACTGAAGCAGCTTGCTGTTGCACAGCTCCCCCCGGAGGGCACACGCTCCTTTGTTGTTACATTAGCATCTCATTACCCGTTTCTATTCAATTCAAACGCCCCGTCTTATTCTTCTCTTGTGATCTTCTTTTTGTGATTCCCTTTCTCTTTCACTCCTTTTCCTCACAATCTCGTCTGCCACTCTCTTCCTTTATCATTCTATCCTTATGACATGTCCCTATTTTCTCGGTCATGCCCCGCTGTCATTTCATCGCTCCTTTAATTTCAAGGCTTGTCTACCATCGCTAACTATGAGTACTGTAATTCTCTCTGTCTCTGTTTCCACTTTTCACGTTTCTTCATTTTACTGTCTTCCCCTTGTCTCTCATAGCCATTGTTTTCCCCTGCTACTAGATTCAAATGTGAGAACTTTTGCCTGTACAAACAATGGAGAGTTCGCACAAAAGCTGCAAGGATAAAGACAACACAATGAGAGGAGTCTCTCTCTTGTTTTTACTCCATCTGTCGCTGCCATCACTGTGAAGCTACGCATGGTCTGTAGCACTGTAACGCACTGTAACGCACTGCTTCAAAGGGACCCTCTTGAAAAAGTCATTTTGATACAACTGATTCTTGACTTGCTTTAGACGCTGGTATATGAGGGGGGGGTGTTGTGAGTTGGTGTGATCTGGGTCAAAGAGGCCTACTGAGAAAACTTGTACTGAAGCCGACTTACAAAGTACTGGGAGTGACTACAAGTGGACTCTTTGAGTGGATATCACTGAGCGCACAACTAGAAGCTAGTGAGTAGAAGTGTGTTATCAGTTGTAACAATAGTAAGACGTGATAATCATCACTGTGGCTGTACCGTAGCTGCTAATTCCTGGCACCCAGCCTTTGCAGTGTGTATCTTGGCTTTCCGGCTTTGTTTTTCAGCCCCGACTGCCAGCTCAGAGTAGTTGAGCCTCCTCCTCCTCCTCCTCTTCGCTCCTTCCTCATGCCCTGTTAGCTTCGTCACACTGTGGCACAGCGAGGTCTGCAAAGTCAACACGCTGCTGAGTATCCGACCACATAATGTTTCAGGTCCATTGCCCCTGCTGTCTCTGGTGATACTCTAAGGTCTCGGTTCACGTTTGGTTGCACTTCTTATTTCACGGAAATTATCCCCTAATTTAATTTCTGCATAATCTTCCATGACTTCTAAATATGGTGCGATTCTGTCTTGGTGTACCAACTTCTAACTTTCAACAACATATAAGTAAAATCCTGCTCAAACCACGTTTTTCTAAATTGAAGTGCAAGACACATACTTACTTTTTTAACAATCTTTGTCCGATTACACAAAGTGCTTTAGTTTTCCAGACCTAATCAAACGTGGAACTCGGATTTGAACCCCAGCCTATGGCATCAAAGTCCTGCTGTTTGAACTATGTTTACTTCTTTATTCTGCTGTAGAGTGCATCAACTTCAGCAAACACCTCACCTTGCACTTTATGACAGTATATGTGTTGCTGTGTCTGAGCATGGACAGCCTCTGGCTTTTTTCAACTTTTTTTTTGTTTTGGGTGTGAAGCCAGCACATCATCGTTTGCTCCAATAATGAACAGCATCCTAAAAGTATCAGACCTCCAGTTCCCCACAACGAAGCTCTTCCTTGCTGCATGCGCTCACATCATCCCTGCTGGGTTTGTTACTGCCTCAGCTCATCCTCTTCCTCCGTGCAACGTATTTGTAGCATGTGTTTACTCTTTTCTAAAGATGTTTTGTTCCCGACAAGACACCCCCCACACCGGCCAAACTGTGCTTTCAATTTCCCAGTGTTTAAGCACCAAATCTCATGAATAAACTACCATAATGAGTCGCTTCTTGCCCTTTAAAACATTTCCTAATATACCGTACAACTAGTGATGTATCTTTAACCCATGTATTTGGAGTATAAACACATCTCACTTGCCCAAACACATTACCTTAAACTAGAATATATTACTGGTTAATTCCCTAGTGTTATTTTCTACGCTCTAAAAAAAATAAAAATAAAATATCATGTTTCCCTTCCCTTTTCAACACATGCATACACACACACATATACGCACACACATATACGCACACACATATACGCACACACACACACACACACACACACACACACACACACACACACACACACACACACACAGACACACAGATACAGTAACAGCTCTTATTCACTTGTTTCTCTCCCTATAGCTTCCTCCTCATTATCGCTCAGCTCCATGAATAGCACCTGCCCTCCTGTCTGCTGCGCTGGGATTTCTCTGTGTGGATGTTTGAAACACTTGTTAGCTGCCTGCCTCCCACCTGTTATCACTTTAGGGAGGAAGGGAGGGATGAGAGACCCTGTCCTATATATCACAATATAGATTCCCATCATCCGCAGATATTAAATACGGAAGCTTTCTATTGAGGCTCCGGCAGCACAACCAAATTATCTTATCAGAAAAAGAAATATTAAAGATCTTTGCTGGAGTCTTCAAAATGAAATTGCTTATGTAAGATATTATCTTCCCCACAGCTTTGCAGTTTCTTACATGTCTCTCCGAATCAGCTAAATAAATTGTGACAGAGGAACTTCAAAATCAAGATATTCCCCAATTATAAAATAACCATCAACCTTTTCCAGCTCAAGGACAGATAACATCAAAGTCAAACCTCTCAGTAAAATAAGTTTATTGCATTAAAAATATAAAAAAGAATATTTCTGCGACAAAAATAGGAATGCAAATATTATTTTCATTTTGAAAATATTACATGTTGTTTACATAAGCATAAAGTGCAAGAATTAAACGTTTTATATCACATTGTAGGGCTTTATTCAGGGAACATGTTTGAATTGTTGTGTGAGCCTGCGTCTGCTTTTATTCTTCCATTTGTGAGATGCGGGGGCATGTTCGCTTCAGGACTGGGGATTTTGTAGAATTACGTGATTGTTGCTGCGAGAAAGAGAGGGAGATGTGAAAGGGAGGAAGAAAGGGTGAGGGGAGCGAAGCAGATACTGTATAAACAGAGAGACTGAGTGTGAGAGAGAGTTCTGGCAGCGAGGATGATTGAGAGACATGCAGCAAGAAGGGGGGAGGGGGACAGAGCGTGGGTTGGAAAATGGTTGAGGTAAATATGCTTTTTGAGTGATAACAGAGGGGGGGGGGGAACTGATGAGTTTAAGATAAAGCAGGCATGGCGATTAAAATACACTCAGACAAACAAAAGAGGTGAAAGAAAAGACAGTTGGAGGAGGGAGGGCATGTGGGTGTTAAGAAGATGGACGCCTGCTTTGATCCTCTCCCTTTCCATTGGTCCCTCTTTGTATTTTACATTTTTCTCCACTTCACGCTGTCATACATCCTCATTTGCTCTCTTTCAGCTCCTCTGCCCTTCTGTTTATTTTACTCTCTGCCTTCTTTGGCTTTATTTCCCAAAGGCAATCTCTGCTTTACCCCGGTGTATTTTGTGATGTACTTATGTCTCATTAAGCGTGTCGTCCGTCTGTTTATCTTCTTCCTTTCTCCCTCTGCTGCCTCGCCCATTCCTCTCTTTAAGGCTCTGTCCCTCTCCTCTATCAGGCGGATCGTCTTTCTGGCTCTCGTCTCGCTCAGTGCGTTGTAATACAATCTGCTGACACCAGGCGGCAGTCCAGCCTGTTCTTTAGCTTGTCATCAATGTCGACTCTGTTTTCTGGGCTTTTTGTTCCATCATTTTCATGCTATTTATGCAAATGATCGAGTGTGAGGGAAGAGTGGTTCGGTTTATTCCTTCAGCTACAGTTGTTTGTGTCTTTCTGATTGATCGGGGTGTGGTCTAAAATCAGAGTTTTTTTTTTAATCACCTGCTGAAAATCAGTGTGGTGGAAACCTCAACTGTGAAACATTCAACGGCTTTAATCATAGGACTGAGTGTTTATGTGAGCTCATCAGGAAATCAAATTACACTAAAAAGGAGGAGAGGTGTTGCAGCCTCATATCATGCTAATTTGAAGACCTTTTGTGTACGGAAAACTGAGGATTGTAACTCCGAAACCAACCTTACACCACTAGTAAATGAAGCGTTGCTATTTGGGAGGCCAGGTTTTGGTCCAGGGTTCTTGTTTAACCGAGCTGCATATGTTATTCATTTGTCAATTAAAAAAAAAAAACGATTCAAGGAGAAGAGATCTTGGTGTGCCCAGTTTGGTGTTGTACCACTTAATGTTTGGCAACACATTACTTTAATTACTCCATTCATAGATGGTATACAATGTAAACATGTATTAATGGTATATAACACATACATGTTTATGAATGTATTTGTAAAGTATAACTCCTCTTGTGGGCAGTCTTGATAGTTTAACATTTCAGTTACAATTATACATTAACAAACACATAAATATGTTATTCAGGGCTCCCTATCAGGATACAGTTCTGCCTTTTTTTTTGCATGCTATGCTTTTGTGTACAATATAGTTGAAAGTATTTAAAAAAGAAATAAAACCTTTTTTCATTTGGTTTATATTTTGTCTTATGTTTGATGAAAAGCAGTGGCTTGTAATCCCATATGGGGGTAGCCAAATGTTGACATCACACAACATTATATGATCAATATATGATTACTGTTGCTATTGAAGAAATCCATATTAAGTAGGCTTTTTTTTTTTTTCATGTTCTCCCCTGCTGTGTGCAGAAACACAACTCTCACCAACACGTGAAATGGACACATCCTGCGTTGACCAGCTTCCTGCGTGCCAGGACTCCCTCATGCTTTAGTTAGGCCTCATTCAAAAACACATCAGACATTTTGACGAAAATTAATTTTGAGCAAAACGAAGCAGCATGCCTCCTGTTCATCCGGAGCAGTGTGACATTCGTTGTGTCCCAGCGGGGTGCTGTCATCTCATCACCAGCCTCCGTCCACACGTTCCCACCTTCTGTAAACATGTTTGACTTTATCAGTTGACTTTTCTGCCATCTGGCCGCTCCACACAGGCCAAGGCTAGACATGAAACACTGTTTGCATTAAAGTGCATCTCACAGCTTGGCCCCAAGAGACATTAGCAATACCCACATCTATTTCCACCGCCCTCTCCCCTTCCATAACACATTATTAATGCCACATTTTATTTCCCCATTTCCTGGTTAAAGGGCTTGTGACTTGTGAGGGCAGGAGATGTTTTCTGTTTCTGTCACATCAGTGCCGTTTCAGTCTCTTTGATTTTCTGGCTTTTGCTCCCTTTGACGTGAGAGGTATAAGCATTAAGGCTTAATTACACTGCGTGATAAGTCCTTAAAGGTTACTTAGTAGGTCGGCTAAAAGCGGTTCTCATCCTTAATCTGCTTTATGTTGTTAACTCTATTTTCATCATGTGGTTTAGTGTATGCTGACATATATTAGGAATTATACCAAATTGGCTTTCACTGCATACATGTAATCCCTCATACTGTATGTCATGCCTTTTGGTAAAACCACCCCAGATTATAAATTGTGAGTTTGCCAAATCTGTGTGAGTCATACACAATCACCAATTTCTACTTTTGTCTTGATTGAAAGACTAAAGTGCAGAAAGCATTAAGCATGTGACAGTATGTGTACATTACATGTTAAACTCAGTGGCCAACATTTTGTACTCCAGGTGAGGCTGTAGTTTTTTATTCACACTTGAATTGAATGTTAGGCTGTTTCTGTTTGAGCGGGAGTTCTTCGAGCCTATGAAACCTCATTGTATGTTAAAACCTGTATGGCAGCTTTCTTTCCTTCAATTTTGACAAAGCATACTTATTTTGTAAGTATTCTTATATTTGTGTGGGAAGAGGCCTTTGTCTTTGATTTTCTGGCTGGTGTACCGCTGATCTCTAAAGGAAAGATAAGGATGTGTTATTTACTAGACCATCGGTTCCCAACCTTTTTCAACTCAGGGCCCACTTAAGGAACTAAACATTTGTGGCGGCCCACATTCAACCATAAACAATATAGAGGCTAAATAAAGTTCTGATTGGTGAATTCAGAACTTGTGACATGTTGTTAATCCAGTAGAACAGACCGCTGTCAAGGACTGTAATGACCGTTGCTAAGGAGGATCAAGAAAGAGAAAGGAAAGGAGGTTCAAATGAAGGTAAGGTATGTTTATTTATATAGCACATTTCAGACACAGAGGCAATTCAAAGTGCTTTACATGATCATTAACACATGATAATAGAACAGAGAGGAACACAATAAATAAACATAATGGAATAACAGTTTCATAAAAACAATGCATTAATGAGATATAAAATAGTTTAAAAACGACATTGTAAATACGGTAAGTGCGAAAACAAGTTAAAAGGCTTCTGGGTAAGCAGCTCTAAAAAGTAATGTTTTTAGCCTCGACTTAAAAGAACTCAGCGTTGGTGAAGATCTCAGGTTTTCTGGAAGTTTATTCCATTTGTGGGGAGCATAAAAACTAAAAGCAGCTACGGCGTGTTTGGTTCTGAGCTGGGGAAAGATGAGTAAGCCCGCCCCCGATGATCTCAGAGCTCTGGGGGGCTCGTAACAGGGCAACATGTCAGACATATATTGGGGTCAGTACTGGGGTGATGTGTTCTACTCTTTTTGTTTTGGTCAGGACTCTGGCAGCGGCGTTCTGGATTAGTTGTAGTTTTATAACCGATTTTTTACAGAGACCTGTAAATACACTATTAGTCATCAAGCCTGCTAAAAACAAAGGCGTGAACTAGTTTTTCAAGGTCTTGTTGAGACATGAATGTTCTAAGTCTGGCGCGACTCTCCATCTCACACCACTCGGTGTCCACTAGGGGAAAGACGGACAGAACAATAAGTTCACTCCTAGTTTCTTGAAGCAACTGGCTTGTCATACTTGAATATTCCTGGTAGGTTCCGGATATCTACATAAAGGGGTGTTTTTACGCACTCCACTTGTTACAAGATTGATACAAGTGGTCATATTTTACTATACGTCGAGTTTTTTTGATTTACTAACTTTTATCTACGAAACAGGTAATCTCATAATTTATTCCCTTAAAACAAGTACTTTTACACGTCAACCTTAATCAAAGCATAAAACACCTCGTAGACCAATTAGTCATGATATTTACTCTCTTTCCCGTATAGTATATTAATTAGTCTGAAACGGGAGTCGAGACAAAGTTAAGCATCTCAACTGCAAACTATTCTGAGGGTCTGTGATTGGGCATAAGAGGAAGCAAGCAAGACGTGTCGCCAAAGGTTGGACACCCGGGCGCCTGGGATCACCGGTGCTTCCGTACAAAACACACAAGCGTTTATTAAGTGTTTTGAACTACAAACACACCTTTGTAAAGTAAATTTATAAAAGTAAAGTAAATTTCATAAAAATGCGACAAGGAGACGGTTTGCTGTACTTTATAAGACGAACCGTGCGTTTGGACCTGTTTGTGGCCGTGACATACCATTGTAGAAGAAGTGACTTGTATGTGTGGGTAGGCCAGTACTCGGTGGTCGCCGGTATTCCCTTTGGAGAGAAGTGTTGCTACAAAGTGTGTCTGACAGTCTGACAGAATGGGCCAATAGTACACAGGGAGACTACCTGTACTACTCCTGGTCCTTGAGGTTTCGGATATGTTGAGGGGATAGGGAGACGAGTCTTCGTAGTGTTTTTCCATGGGTGGACGGGAGATGCATGTTTTTTGTCCTGTGGACATGACAGGGGTATAGGGGGGGTGAGACAATGAATTCCCCCTGTTTCGCAGCATCAGACCCGACAACAAATTTGCCAGTGTCCAGGACACACGTACCCTGTCTCAATGTCGAATAACTCTAGATTTACTACACATAATTGGTTAATATCGGAATTACGTAACGAAAATAACGTCTTTCTCACCAGAGCTACTCTTGTCGTTGACCTCGTACAAGAGACTTACTCGCTCGGGCGTTCACAAAAAAACAGCACCTTTGCTAACATCGTGGTCCTTTTCGCCTACCTACCCCACGAGTGATATAAATTTATTCGAAAAGTTAACAATTTCTTATCTTAAGTTGTAAAGGGAGAAACCTTATGGATCGCAAGTTACATTAAGAAGGACGCTCGTGGACAAATATTGATCGATCTGGGTGTTTATAAGCACATGTTGAAAAAAAAAAAAGCACTACTAAACAGACTTGATACAGCTAATAAACGTAAACTGCGATAATGAAGTACCAACTACGAAGTTGTAAGTACAACTGTTGGCTTTGCTGTAATTCGATAGCTTAAATTATTATAGGACCTGTCCGACTACCTGATGGGTCGTACATGTCCCGGTGAGGTGTTAACCCGGTGTGAGAATCTGGATAATATTGGTTCCAGAGTTATAAAGATTGGAATACCCAGTGACCTAAACGGAGAGCCTAGTGAGGACGTAGAAAAGTTTTAACTTATAGTCGTAAAGACTTATTTCCCGTTGTGTTTGTGTTTTTTTTCTTGTGTTTGTTCAACGAAATAACTCCAAAGAGGAGGTGATAGTCTCGAAGGTCAGGTTTTCACAACTACTATACCACCTAGTAAAGTCCAGTTTGATGTAACAGACTAAACTACGAGAACGGGACGGATTTCGTTTTGGTTGAGACCATTTTTCGTGAGTACACTCCCTTTACGGTGCGATCACTCCGACCGTTTGTTTAACATCTTTTCAGCCTTGCGTCCACCACGATTCAGGTAGAAGAGTAAAGTAAAACCTATAAATTCCTGTCAGAAGGTCAATATTAGTGCTCGATACATTCGCGGTTCTACGAGGAAAAAGAGACTATATCAGTCGTTTTTTGTCGTTATTGTGGGCACGCAAATAAAGTTTGACAACTGGCCGATAGTTGGGGGCGCTATGGTTAACGGACTTGAGAGAAGATGACTCAGTACGTTGTTTAAACGTAGTAAAAAATGTGTTTAACCTTTTTATATTCTAATTACCACTAAACGGAGGTAAAACCCTTTTCCCCAGATACCGGTTATGGAAGTGGAGGAGAAATTTATGTGAATTAGCGTTCCTGTGTCAAACTAGATAGCGGTATTACGGAACTTCTGTTACAACGTAAATTCAAGAAGGAGGACACGAATCTATCATAAGGTGTTCGAGGACTTTTTGAGCAAAAATTGACGTACCGTAGTCTCGATGATGCCTATCAGTGTGGAAGGGAGCGAACCTGTCAAGGGTTTCGTGTTTTTTGACGTCATTAGTTCGGAGAAAATTTTGTTGTTGTTGGATCTGTCGAGTTAGTACGTCTTAATATCCGGTTAAAGTCTTTTGATGGGAACAACCCATTTTAATATCTTTTTCGACCAAAACGTAGTTGAGTTGAAAAAAAAAAACGTGTTTTTATTGACCGAAACGACGAGAGGTCAGACCTAAGTCGCGGGTAGTGTCGAAATCTGGCGTGAATACTCCAGAATTTGAATATATATAAATTTGTGTCTGTTGCCTGTTTAGTATAAAACCATGAACGAATCTGGAGTCACGCGAAAACTATGTCACCCTGGTGTTTATAATGACCTGTCTGATCTTTTGACACAACCAATAGACCGTTTCGTGCAATTAACGCAAGTTTAGCATAGACGCTCCTGTCCCAAGAAACACAGACAACCAAGAAAAATTTAGCGTGTTTGACGTTACTGAACACCTCAAGGGGTTCCCAGCTAAGAACCAGGTTAAGCATAAATTGTATATGTACGAAGGTGATCCGGGTCTATTTCAATTGTTTTACAGTATGGTGTTAATACGTCTACTGTGATCAATATGTAATGTTATTTCGGACCCTGATGCCGGAATGTTAGGAGTGGTTGACGTACCTTGTTTAGTCATCGACTACTCGTGTTAAAGGATGTTAATTTGTTTTCGTTTGTCTCCTGTTAATAGAAACCACGGTTTTCCCTCCTTGCCCGACTTCATTCGCGATTGATCTTCGCGGATGACGATTTTGCTAGCCTTTCGCACCTTAGATCCGCCATCAAGACCTGGGGCTGGAGTTATAGTTTAGGGTGTAGTTGTGTTAATTGAATTAGCGTATGATAGTGGA
>NW_011350414.1:307586-389718 GCF_000735185.1 Notothenia coriiceps
GCGTGGTGGGCGGGTCCGGTCGGGTAGGTCGAAGTGGGCCGGTCGGATAAGTCACTAGCACATCCCCCACTCCCCCCGTTGACAATTTACTAGTGGTACCGAAGTGGGCCGGTCGAGAGTCCCGGGCTGATTTTTAGTCCCAGTCCACCACTGGCTACATGACCGTATGATCGCCCATATTGACGCACCTAATTCCTAAACTTCTAACAGATACAAAATAAACCGATCCTTCAGCCTCATATGAGCTCTCAGACACGTTCAAAATTAAACTGTCATCGCTGTCTGAGCTTGCTGCTGTGTGCGCCATCGTGCGTTTACATGCAGATGCTGGGATCCTGAACGGTGCAGCTGGAGCGCTGTGCCCGCATTGACGTCACCCATAATTTGGCGGGACTTGAAGAATCCCCGAGAAGATCCAGGAAATGGTCAACATTGAAGGGCAGATTAATGGTTATCAAAGTACAAATATCCAAAATCAGTTCAGTAACGGTTTTCAAGGGGACAATATTTACTCAAATTGATGGGTTTGGATGATGGGGGAAAATCGTGTCACAGGCTCTTTAAATCTTAATATTTAAAACCGTATAAGAAAACAAGATCATATTTTTAGGGTGGAATTTTCAAGACTGTATTTTAAAGCTAGAAACAAAAAAAGAAAACTGCTAATTCAGCTGTTGTTGCGCTATAGCTCAGAGGACCTGCAGGCCTCGAGCGTGTTTGCGCAGTGGCACGGGCTAATTGGGTTTCCGTTCTTAATTAGGCCAATTCATTAGGATATGAAGCCGGGTCATTTAGGGATTACAGGAAAAGAAGTCGAGTCGTGGGAAGAGTAGAGGAGTGGAGGAAAGAAATCGAGCAAAAAGGTCAAGAGAGACTTTTTTTTGCGAGGATACCTTAGCGATAGATGGCTGCACCATTCTGCTGAATGTTATCTGTAAATGATTCATTGACTGAGAGTAATTACCCATTCAAATAAAACCAAATCAACCACTGCATTTGAGAGTCAGTGATTTGGAAACAGAGCCTGCTAATTCATGCAATTTCCCAACTGAGACTCATTGTTGTTAATCTGCCATGAGAAACATGTGAAGTAAGATGTGAGAAGAACTAGAACAGGAGAAGAAAAAGAGGAAGATTCACAGCCAGAAGACTTTCACGGTTTTCTCAATGCAACTCCAAGTTCTTCATTTCTGCCCACTTTTCATGTTCAGCATTTTGAAAACCTTGCCTTCTGTACAGAATCAGCCTATGAAAGTTAGGTCAACTGTGATACATGTTGCCTGTGAATGACGACTTAAAGCAAGAACAAACTATTTTCAATTGACTTTCAATGTTCAGGTCGGATCAGGTTCAAACAGTCAGACGTGGGTGAAGTCTGATGATCACCACAATTGATCACAGTACTGCATGCTGATCCCTTTAGATAAAAATGTGTCCATCACTCACCTCCACTAAGAGGAAGCAGGGCACGATGTAGGTGCTGGTCTTCAGCATGCTGTCATCAGGAAGGCTCCTCATCGCCCTCCTTTGAGCTGACAACTGACTGTCAATCATCTGTGGGGTCAAAGTTCATCACAAAGCTTGAGTTTGAATTGCTCTGTTTGAAAAAGCTGGATGCAGAGATACAGCGCAGTAAAAGCACATACTACTTCATTATGGGCAACATTTACAAATGCAAATGTACAGTATGATCGCACACAACACAGACATACTGAAAGTCCTAATGATGTGGATAACAGTTTGTGAAGTTGTGTGTTTTTTGTGTTTTGTAAGGTTTATAATACTCAACAACAAATTCAGTGTCTATACTGTTACAGAAGCCTGGGTAACATGGAGGCGTATAGTAGCAAGTAATACAGGAGAGCCATATATTCAAGCCTTTTTAGAAAATACAGTTTTAAGACAACTCATCCAGTCATCCCAAGTCAACCTGTACTGAAAGTTTGGCTGGGGGTAATAATAGCCTTGAATTATTAAAAAGGTAAAAAGACCTGACTGTCAGCTGGATTTAATCATGACATGAGTCATTTAACATTTTTTAAGTTCCAGAAGTGTAAATAATAGTCTATCTGTATTCAGTGCTGGGCTTAAGAGTAAATCTAAGACGCTTGGAGGGTTTCATAGTTGGTTGAGTGGCAAGAGAAAACATTTCAATTTGTTGAACAATTCCTTTTTCACTGCAAAGTTGAGTTTCTCTCAATTAGAAATGCTAAGCATTGTCTCAAAAATGCCAACAGCTTAAAAAGAAAGACACAGGTAAAATCTTATGCAAAAGATGTTGCTTGGCAGAATTTCAAGTGAAATTATAAAAGACATTAGTGGTGCGCCTCTCAGTGATACAGGACACCAGTTAAGTACATGCAATTATATGTGATTCTAAACATTAAATACCGTGGGTTCAATAGCCTAAGATCTTCAATCACAATGGACAATTTTCCCACACAAACTTATATACATCCCGCAAGGTGCATCAAAAATGCACACATACAGGTGCACACACACACACCAGTGTGGGTAACCAATCAAGAGAATTGGGGGTATGGGGGGTTGGATGAGGATGAAAGGAGGAGAAGTAGAGTGGAGACAGAGGAGCGATGATCAAAAACAAAAGCCTGACAGAAAGAGATAAGAGAGAGACAAAGTCATGATGCCGACGTTCGAGACTCTTTAGAAGTGAACAGACGAGGATGGGGGAAAGACAGCAGACTCAGCACTGGGAAATAACAGTTATCGGGGGATAACAGGTAGAAGTTGAGGAAGAACAGCTTCAGTCCCCAAAGTGGGAATAGAAGGAGACAGGGGAAGAGTTGAGGTGAGGAAAGTTAGAGCAAAAAAGCATACAAGATGCTCAGGGTTTCTGACATGCAAATGACTGCACTGTTGATGAACAATGTCAGCTTCTACTTTGATAAATTCACGGGAGTCTCAAAAGGATTCCAAGTACATCCTCTTGGAATCAAACAGCTAATGCAGTGTTTCTAAGAACTTTGAAATCATGATTTTATCAATCGTAAAGCAACTGCCCCTCAGCAGTCTTCAACATCATTGTATTCATTCAAACACCAATTGGTTCTCCTCTTCAGATATCAAGCTCATTCCCTCATCTCCTTGACAACAATTATCTTTCTGACTTTATGGCTGAGGGCAAATCTCGAATGCAGTATGTCCGCCCTTTCCTCAATCAATGGTCGTGAGAGGGGAGGAAGCCACTGCTCCAGGTTGGAATGCGTCCATGTCTTGATCATTGATATAGTAACATTTGTATAAGTGTAACAAGGAAAGAAACCAACATCTTAATCCGGCAGTGAATCTAGTTCTTCAAAGCCTTTTTCAAAAGTCAAACATAAAAGACTAGGGCAAAGCTGAATAAATATTTCCTGTCCACACAATTACAAGATATATATCAGCGTTATTTGCCATAGATATACAACATGTATTTATCTTCTTTCATCTATATTTATTCATGGGGGAATTTCTCTCTTTTTCAATAACGCCTTGTTACATTCACAAATGTACACATTCACACCTGAAAGCTGTGCGTTAGTGTGATCTGCCACTGAGCAGCTGCACTGGAGCAGTCTGGGTAAAAGGTTTTGCTCAATGGCACCTCAGTAGTGGTATTGAAAGAGGGGTAAGCTCATTAGAATGCAATTAAATATTGCTGCAACACGTTTTAAGGAGCATTACAGTGTATACATTATTAACTCAAGCATTAAAGATGTAATACTCCCTAACCCAATTCACTTAGATCTTTTCTCATTTGAAACGGTGTAATCTGAGAAATTGAATCATTCCTTCGAAGATTGCAACACTTCAAGCATCACGCTGAGAATCAAAGATTTTTCAAAATGAGACATCCTTTAAAGGAGTCTATACACATTGTGAAGTAAGTCACACACCAAAAATGCACCTATCTGCAGGAACTGATTAGTAGTCCCTTTAATTTAAACATGTAGTATTTTGGAGGATTATATGATCATCATTTCGGTTAAATCACCTCAGGTGCTGTAACACTCAAAACGTATACTTTAATCTCCCTCAATCTAATGTGTCAAAGATTTCCCTATTGGCATTTTCGTTCCGCATCGTAGATTAATCATCATTTATTTATAGCTTCACATGAGACGTGTTCATTGCAGAAAATGTTCAACGTTTCTGAACATCGCAAATCTTGCTTCAAAATATATTTGTACTTTTTCCAAAAGAAAATATTTGTACAATGTTTGGCTTAGTGACATACACACATATAAAGCAGTACAGATTCCAATAAGTGAATGCTTCTGATATAGAAGAGCTTCAGCTACACAAAGACCTTCTATTTGTTTTCATTTAATCGTTTATTTGAACCGGGACAGTGCACATTAATGAACATTTTAAACAAAATAATGCTTTTAAATGTAAATGAGCCGGATTTTAGCTTTTTGCTAATTTCCATCCGTAGTCCCGTCACATACAACATTTATGAACATAACATTTATATACATGGCAAACAGAAATACATGATATGCAGAAAGAGCATGAGCAGCATACAAGCCACAAGGCAGTACAATGCAGCAGCTACGATATATAAAGTGCAGGAGGAGATAAAAGAGCCACATAAAGGGGCAGTTGCTTTACGATTGTAAAAGGCATTAATTGATACCAATTAAAGAGAGAACAGGTTGTACAAGTTATGGCAGAGGATAAAGGGATTGCATGTTCACACACACACACACACACACACACACACACACACACACACACACACACACACACACACACACACACACAAAAAGAGGGTTGTATTCCTTTATGTACCCAGCTTCTAAACCAGCAAAAAGCAATCAGGCGTGAGGTTAGCATGACTGATCTTCTCTTGCTGTCCATGTTATTCATTAGGTTTTGCATCCTTAAGCTCCACACTGGCACCACGGCAACAAAAGACCCACTCACTATCTCACACACACACACACACACACACACACACACACACACACACACACACACACACACACACACACACACACACACACACACACACACACACACTGAAATCCAAACCTTTTGCACAGGTTCATTCATACAAACAAGTCCGTGCACAACTGACTATTGTTTAAGTATTCATTACATGTCAATATGGATGTCAGTCCAACAAGTGGTAATGCACAGCTGATGCCTGTGTGTGCCTGTGTGTGTGTGTGTGTGTGTGTGTGTGTGTGTGTGTGTGTGTGTGTGTGTGTGTGTGTGTGTGTGTGTGTGTGTGCGTGCGTGCGTGCGTGCGTGCGTGCGTGATAGAAAACATATATATAGAAAGAGACAAGGAACATGGAAAAGGAGGGGAAAGAGCGCTCCTGAATGAGTAACAGCAATGGTTTTCAGCCCCATGGTATTGGATGTGCAATTTGTTGTATTAGCAGAAAAAACGCTGAGCCGAGTAACAAGAACTCATCACTGTTGTTATTGTGGCTAACACACACTCGATCCCTCTGCTGGACGGCCCCTGTGTGTTGTTGGAAAGTTGTGATGAATAATTGAAATGTTGACTCAGCCCAGTGGTCCGGGTCAGAACAAGCTGTATTTGTACGTGTGTGTGTGTGTGTGTGTGTGTGTGTGTGGGTGTGTGAGAGAAAGAAATATCCCCGCAGATAATTCCTCCTGTAACTGCACCTGAGGTTTAGCAATGTCTGTGGTATAAGATGCAAAATCCCACTCACACATTGTCTCTTTTTACATACACAGTCATTCATCTTCAAGAAAAACCCATATCCAAAATGAAAGAGGACATAAAGCAAGCATTTACAGGTTTGAAAAACTCTCACCTTAAATCTTTGTTTGTTGTAAGCGGTGCTTCAGCTTGTATGACCAATGCTCCTCCAAGTCTGTGTCTCTAGGAGGATTTGCTCCTGCAGCGGACTCCCATTCTGTAGTTGCGTTGTGGTCTCAGTTCCGCTTCTTTCTCTTTTCCCCTTTTCGTCTCTTTCAAAGCAAAACCAGACCCTCGCTTCCGTCACTCGCCACTGAGTGAGAATAGAGAGAGAGAGAAGGAGATAGAGAGCTTGTCCACTGCCAGCCACCCAGCCTCTAGCCAGCCTACACTATATCTGTCTGCACTCTGCCGCTAAGCTAAATATGATGATCTTCAACAGCACTTTAAGGCTAATTAGTCAAGTGAAGGGATCCACAGGCATGGTGAGCGAGCATTTCAGCGCAGTTGCCGGTGGATGTTAGGAGAGAAGAGAGAGAGAGAGAGCTTGTGTGTGAGAAAGAGAAAGAGAGGCAAATGAGAGGAGGAGAGTGGGAAGAGGGAATAATAAAATGAGACAGCTGGAGAGGAGACAGAAGCAGAAAAGAGGCAGCGTGTGTGTGTGTGTGTGTGTGTGTGTGTGTGTGTGTGTGTGTGTGTGTGTGTGTGTGTGTGTGAGTGAGAGAGAGAGAGAGAGATGCAGAGGGAGAGAGGGTGTAGAGAGAGAGGGAGGTAGTAATGGAGAGAATAGGGGGGGGGGGTAGTTAAGTGTGAGTCTGAGACACGGAGGCGAAACACTGTGAACCTTAAAACCCCAGCAAAGCAATTTGATACTGTTTGAGTGCACATATGGACATTCAAAAAAGGATATGAAAAAAGGCATGAGTAATGAGATAAGTGTCATCGTTTTGTGTTTCTGTGTGAATAATCAAGAATAATGACAATGTGAGCTCAGGTGAGCTCTGACCATTATCCAGCTCAGCCCTACGGACAGTAGACAGCGGGTTACTGATGCATCGTCGAGTGGAAAAGTGGGACGCATCCTGCACACGGCCAATGTGGGTCAGAGGCTCTCAGGTGCATGCTCACCAGCTGCTTTTGGCAGTTTTAAACAAAAAAACAGTGTGCGTTTTGCATATGCAAAGGCACTGGAAATGTATTTCAGGCATTGCCACATAGGTGTGTACCGAGAGTGGACCTTTTCATTCCGTTAGCCTTTAATATAGCTTAAGGTTAAGAAATAGTTTTTCAATTTCGGGAAAGACACTTATTCACTTATGAAATGGTAAACTTTTTCTTTAACACTTAAGGAAAGTAAACATGATCTGCTCTCATATTTAATCCAAAAACTGTACATCAATTAGGGTTGTAAACAGGAGGCCAAGGACAAGCTCTCGCATCCCTTCTGCCAATATACATTTCCCGGTATATCTCCATTTCTTACAAAATACTTTTAAACTAAAAGAGCAAGGACACCCCCGCCCTCCCCCTGCTGCACTCAAACAAATCATTCACAGCTGAAGAGGGCACACCACTCACAGAAAAGGGTATTTTTTTCCCCTGATTCATTGATGGTTATAATCACGGATAGTTCCCATGACAACCCACTGCATTCATACAGTATAATAACAAGTGAGGAAATGTGGATTTGCAGAAACAGACACATACTAACCCATTTAAGAGTGCACATACAATGAAGAAGAAATAAATAATTCTATCTAAAAAAAACACAGAAGTAAATATAGAAGTTCACTAAAGCCATCTCCAATTGCAACTAGTAAGGCAGTGTTTCCCATACATTGATTTATTTGTGGCGGGCCGCCACAAATAAATATCGTCCTCCACAAATAGAATCAAACTCTGTGGGAAACACTGTAAGGTATACCAAGAGTTGACACTTTGCACTGATACAGTTCTGTCACAATATCACATGGTTGCTGCAAAGACATAGAAACAACTGCATTGCATTTCAGTGACTATAGTATTATCGGCCTTTCACAGCCTCCCAAGGGACATCTTTATTTTCTGCTCCATCACTTTAACTCACACTCTGTAGGTGTGTGGCATCTCTTTCATGACCGTTAATACCTTCAGACGCGGCTGTCTGGTCTTATAGATTGATGTATGTGATAATTTATCATCAGGCGTTTGAGAGTGTAAAGAGAGAGTTGTCAAAGTCAAGGGCAAAATGGGGAAGGTAAGACTAAATAGAGCAAGTACACAGAGGTGGCCATGAATAGCCTGCAAATAAGTAGACTAGACACATATCAGTGCATCCATGCATTGCACACACAAAAACATGCAGTATTCGTATCTTGTCTTGACTTTCTTTTCTTTAACCTTCCTTTCAACCTAGTTTCCCTATACCCAATGCATTGTGCTCTATTGTGATGTAAGAAATTCAAATGGGTGGAGGTTGGGCTTGTGGATTAGCATATAGCATCCTTGACTTTCACCATCTTCCCCTAACAACAAAGTATTAAATATGCTGCCCCTTCTGCTCGGAATAATATACAGAAGGAGCTGAAAATGTCAAATGTAATCACTATGGAGGAATTCAAGTCAATCTTAAAGGACAGAGAGTCGTTTTAAATTGTGCCAGTTTTTAATGATTTATAATAGTTTCTTTTATTTGCATATTGACTGGTTAATGTGCCATTTCATTTGTGTTTTATGGCAGCTGTATTTGTCTGCCTGTATTGTCTGTGTTTGATCTGTTGTAACTTTGTTCATGCTGCCCTTCTTGGCCAGGTCACTCTTGAAAAAGAGATTTTAATCTCAATGAGACTTATACCTGGTTAAATAAAGGATATATAAAGCGTTTTTGTTGCCAAACCCTCACCTAACCTGCCTATAACTAATATTTTCATATACAATAGGATCAGGTAACTGGCAGTTTGTTGAGGGATGAAAGACTGAGAGAGAATTGTTACGAGTTTGTGTGTCTTTCAGCTCTTCGTTTTTATTCTCATGGCTAAAACTTTACAGATGTGTCTCACACCACTAACTGCAGCTGTTTTTAACCAAAAAATTGCAAAAATACCACTGTAGGCTACCTGCACGGCCTCTTTACAGCAGAGGTACAATATATAGCAGGTGAACAGTAGATCCCTGCATATAAACAGGTTCACCATTCACTTAAAATCTGATGTGACATTTTCCATTGACCCCAAAAGGCCTGAAAATGAGTCAATGTTTGTCTTAGTTAACTAACCCAACCCACAACCATGCCCTTTAAGTAAATGATAATATGATCTCTAATCTAAAAGATACCATAGTTGGTATGTGAAATCAATGTCAAATACTGAAATATTTCACTGGTCATAGGGTGGCAGACCTACTTAACCTAGAGTCCCTATTTACACAACCATACACATACAAATAAGCCACAATATGTGGGCTATGTTAAAACAAACTGGCATCCAGCTGTCATAGGTTCCATGACAGTTTGACTCACAAAATGTAGGTAACACATGTCTACACATGAAACCTCACATTATAAACTAATGATGTCGTGCCCTTTTGTACACTTGACTTGTATGAACAAAAAACACAAACAAACGGTGCTCTTTCTACAGTATGCTACAAAAGAACATGCAAGCGCACACACAAGGGAACAAAGAGCACTGTATAGAAGGTGCTGGTACATTTTGCATGAACACACAGACCCCAAAAGCACATGCATGCAGTATTGTTAAGCAAAGGTTGCTATACTGAAAAATACCTCCCCCAACAAACACAAGCACACACAAAATACAGAGAGACTGAGTGGCCATAGTGTTATGGAGGAGCTGTGTGATAAGAGCCAGTGTGTGTTTAAATCATGGTTTAAATGTAGGAACTCTCTTGTCTTGGGAAATCAGAAGTAGGCCGAGTCAGTGGATGTGCTCATTTCATACACTATCACTGTGGATCACAGCCAAGGACATTCTCGTTTCAAATTGCCATGCTGGGGAATTTCAGCCATAAAGAATGAATCAGATATTTAGCAAAATGGGATTATAAAAGAAGATACAGTACAGGTCAGCAGTGCTGTATTCATGTGTCTGAAACCCTGACCATCTCTAAAGACGTTGTAACGATAGTACTTCAGAGGTTCATACACCAGATTTGGGCGAATTAAAAAAGCAATTAATCGTGATAAAATGAGCCTGAATTATATTGTAGTATAAATTATACACACGAGTAAGTCATAATGAAATATACATAAAAATAGCTTGGCCTAGTTGTATTTCATGAAGCTCTCAAGTATTTTAATAGTGCCTTTGGTCCGTCCTTTGAGTCCCTAATAAAAAAAGTTGTATCTTTCCCACACCAGGGTCAACACATGTATTTGATGTCATGATGTAATACATGAGGACACTTTTTTTTGGTGCGAATAGTATGAAGGCAAACTTGGGCCACTATGGTTAAGTGACATACTTAATTGTTCTCCCAATTTATTACTTTTCAATAAATATCCAACCGATGTGTCCTTGTCAAATACATAATACACAAGGAGGAACAAAGCAACGCAAACTGAACCAAACAGCTACACTTGAAATGCTGCATACCCAGAGAGATGGGTAGTGTATATAAGTCTGCCTGATCATTGAAATTAAATGGAAAACACCAGAAAAACCTACCTTATTAATATGGCCCGATTCTACCCAGCGTCTGGAAAAGTGTCAGCAAAATGTTTGGACCTCGCTCCTGATTTACGTCAGCAGCCAACCTGAATTAGGAATGGATTCCCACAGTCAACCTGTATCACAAAAGAGAACAAGATTATGAAAAACAGTTGCTCATTATACCCTATGTCAACAACTTTCAAATGAGGTTTTGACTAAATGAAAATTGTTATTCTACATTCTCAGACTTAAAACTTTTGCATGAAGCTGCACTTTAAAAGCTATTTGAATATGTCAATAGTGCTTAGCAATCAAAAATGCTGTTTGGATAAAAAGCAGCAGCAGTATTGAATAACTGAGTCATCTTGTGGGCTATGGCTTCCTTCCTTTAGGGGAGTAGAATACTTGTTTGACAGTTTGAGTTGTTTTAGATGGTTAGGTTAAGCAAAGTGCATCCACTCAAATGTACAAACAGCTTGGTTGTTAAAGAAAAAGGAAAGGAAAGTATCAGATTGGTATTCCTATTGGTAGATACTCAAGGCTGCAATATTGAAAAGGATAAAGATCATCAAGCGTTATATTTTTGCTGAAACCACAGCGAAATACACACCGATTCTAGACAACTGTTGATTGGTGTCAGTGCCAGAAACACTTTTTAGGAGCAATGCGCTCATGGTATAGATGTAATTTGGTTGTGTGTGTAGACGGTGGAAGCAGGGAGAGGCATATACGTGCCTTGATCCCTGCCGAGTCGACGCACAACTGTTGATTGGTGTCAGTGCCAAAAAAACGTTTTGGTATAGATGTGGCGCATATATCTTAATTCCTACTCTTTTCTCTCACCCTATCCTAAGGGAGTTCATGTATGTAGACACGTTGAAACTCTCCACCTCTGTTCCTTACTTCTTAATTGCTACCCCTTTCCCTCAACCTATCCTAAGGGAGTGCATGTACGTAGACACGTTGGTTTGCTACTATAGGCTTACAGCCACTAATAACATGGTATCCAGTATAAAGCTTTAGTGGCATCTTAAGATAAGAATATTAAATGCTTTCTTTCCCATGAAACAAATGTACTGTAAACTAGAAGGGCTTCATTTGTACTTGTTTTTTATGTGTTTGAATTATGTCCAGGATTAACATCTAAACCAAAGAGAACTTTTAGAAAAGTAAGGCCATCATTTTCATGTGAAAGTGCAGGATATGGAAACATTCAGTTGAACTGAGAGGGACTTTGCACTTTAAGGCAAAGCTTTCATTCACAGAGACGTTTTACATGAAATGCAATAGTTTTGCTCATACCATTCATGAGATACAATTAGATAGGTACCCATGCAAATATTACCTATTTTGCTCGGATGCCTCACTTCATCAAAATCAGTTCTGATACCATGGAAGGGCCTTGAGCACCTGCAAGAATCAGACCACATGGTGAGGCTGATGACGTTAAATGATTTTAATGGTTGAGCTTTGCAATCAAAAATTATTCTGACTGTGATGTCTATCAATAGAATCATCTTGTAAAACCTTATTCAAATGTACACATACACACGAGACAATTGATAATATAATTATGTAGACACTCAAAAGGCATGCTAACGTCAACTGAGTTTGATATTTGTTTTACAGCTTTACGCTGGAAGGAATAAACATCGCATTGACTTTTAACTTTCTCCCTACACCATTTGTTCAAACACCACATGGCGTGTTATATTGGTCGTTAAATAAGCATCTTAACCTGTTACTTTCGAAGCTGTGAAAGCTGTGTATCTGCTCTGCAGTTATTCAGAACAACAGGAAACATGAGGCTGCTGCTGCTGCTGTGTTGAGGGCTGGCCTCTCGTTAATGACTGGAGTCAGGTAACCCCGGGACAGACCGACTCTATCCCTCCTCACAGACGGGTTCAGACACGAAGAGAGGCGGTGTGAGAGCAGCTTCACGACACTGTTTCAGTTCGTGTTGTATCAATGCCTGGACCTACTCCCTAAAACAAACTTTTTTCGACCTGTTAAAGTTTGACAAACGTAACCACGCGTCGTCCGATGTTCATGTTGACGAGCGAAGCATAGGGAGGCAGCGCTGTGCGGCGGCTACTCAGGTGTTCAACTGTTCCGGAGAGTTTGTGTCGTATTTTAGCTTTGGGGCTAACTAAAAACTAATTACGCTGGAAGAAAGACTACTCTCGATCCTGTTTTCGCTTTTGGTCCTGTGTCCACTTCTCTCGTGTTCCTCTTTCAGTCGATTGGACCTATAAAGCAAGTGGCCAAGTTTGAACAGGTAAGTTTATTTTTGGCCAACATTTTCCCGCATGAATTTTAACAAGTTTAGTGTACGTGGTTGGTCGGGGTTGACACTTTTTGAAACTGGGCCAAGAGGTGTAAGTGAGTCCAGCTACAGTGGACAGACAAGGCAGCTGTTGACATGTCTGAACAAAACATTTCAAACCAAAGAGTCATAGCCTACTATGATTAAAAACCTTTGAAATATAATGTAGCTGTTCAAAAGTCAAACGTGATGTTTTCTGTCCCTCTTTGGCTTCTTTAATCCTGATCCAACCTATTAAAAAGCACTTGTAAACAGATAAGACTTTCATTTTGCACAGTTGTGACTTTACAGTGAAAGTCTTAGTAAATGGAGCTTTCATCTAAAAAAGTATAGCCTACTATGGCGTGTGTGCAGTATCATGTGTATCTTGTTTTCTTTCAGTGTTGAAGGATAGCTGTATCTCTTTACTGCACTTTATTTGTCAGTTTTATGAGTAATTAAGTACAAAAGCTTCACGTGTGCAAGGCATTTACAACAGTTTTATGATGCAGTTGTTGAGATAGTGGTGTTATCTTTTGACACTTTCTTAGCTGCTGTTGCAAACACACATGAACAATAAGCACACTACAGTTAAAATCTCAATTTGTGTATATCAGATAAACCACACAATTCTGTTATGACTTTATATGTTTCACTGACTCTGCTCTTTCATCACTTTTAACTCCAGATATCCTTGATCTTTGCTAAACTCTAGCTTTATTTCTGCCTCATAAGCCATCAAACAAACCCTGCTTAGCATACACAATTAACAAGCAGAGATCCCAGCAGGAGCTCCTGACACTGCCTTCCTTCTGTCAGGCTGGAGAACTGAGGGACTTGAGGCCATATCCGGGGGGTGTTGCTCACCTCTGGCTTAATTTGACTCTCAGGAAACAGTTATTTTCTCCAGGGTTTGTTAACAAGCATAGGCTACATATGTCTGAGGTTTCAAAGAGAAGTCGCACATAAAGGATCCCTGCACAGGATGCATGAGGATATAAATGTCACAGAAGTAAGAGAAGCAAGCAAATAACAGATCAGCAATGCTGTTTTATGAGGCAGTTAATAGGTAAATCACTTTTGAAATAAACTTCAGCTGGTGTCCACCTCAGACACAGCCTCCTGATCTTTAGCTGTGTGTATAACATTTATTAAAAGCCATTCTGTGTAGTTGCTGTAAATGATAAGTGGTCTGGTCAGTTTTGTAGTGACTTTGCACTCAGCTTGACGTCCACATGTTGCTGGTTTTGTCATTCTGTTGTAGTGGCATGATATTTAACTCTGTCATGCTGCTGTCACATTTTCAGCTGTTTAACTCTATTGAGGGTTGTGCTGACTGTTCATGTCTGGCATTTACGCTGACAGTTTTTAGTCTGACTCATAAAGCTCACTGCTGTCTTTTGTGATCGGTCAAACAGATCTTTCTACTACAGTCTTTCAACGTTGATGTTTTCAACATTATTTGTAACATGTATTACATTTTTTTTATTTAGTTTTTGGGTGTGCTATTGAAGTATTTGTGACATTTGGGCTATTATAGCCTTTAGAGCACAAGCCATATTAGCTTATTGCATGTATATTGCTTCAGCTTACATTTTTATACCAGAATATAGATGACAATACATGTAAATAAGGAATTGGCAGAGATATGTTTTGTACAACAAGGATTAATAGCATTTATGGTTATTGGTAAATAACATTTGACATCACACAACAGTAAATATCTTGTTTGGAAACTGTAAACACTTGTTTATGTTAGGGTTTGTGTAAGCAAAACTCAAATCTCCGGATGTGTTTATTATACGATTTTTTATTTTATTCTCAAATATCGGTAGTGTCATCAAATAGTTTTTAATCATTATCATCCAAAATCATCAAATATTGGTATGGTTATAATCAATATGCTGTCATGAATGCAGTGTGACCCAGGTCTTGTTTTGGTCATACCTCTCTTGTGCAAAAAATCAAATGAGATTTTCCATGTGTAACTAACACCCTCACTTTATCTCCTTCTCATCTGCTGCTCTGTTTGTTGCTCTGCAGCTGAAATGTTTTCTTCTCTGATGCATGCAATAAACGGCATAGAACCAGGGTCGATAAGCCATTTACTTGTGAAGCATTTTTGTTTTGAATCTGCAGAAATCTTCTCAAATGTACAAAGTGGAAGTGAGACGGCTTGAGTGGGCGAGATCGCTGTTAAAGACAGATAAAGGGACAACATAAACTGTGGTCGTAAGCATCACCAATCAGCAGAGTTTTATCTTTTCAAATCGTGTTGGAGAGAGGGAGGGAGATTAAAAATCGGCAAGATAAAGGAGAGGGGAGACAAAGGAGTAGCCGGGAGAGATGAAATCCACCACTTCTTTGCTTGGAAAACTGGGTGATAGATGGATTTTCAGGAGGAGGGAAATTCCTCACTGCCACATTGCCTCCAGCATGTATCTCTCTGTCTGTCTGTTCATCCTCTGCTGAAGTCATATCAGATCTTCACATCTCTTTCCCTCTTAGTGTAGCATTGGTATATGAAACAAACTTCACTGTGACTGTTGCTAAATATCCATGTTCCAAATAGGCTATTTACACGTGTAGAGAACCCCAGCCGGATTAATGTCGCCCCATGAACTACAGAGAGATCACAGACCTTGTTGCCACTGCTCTTAATGTCTGTGACTGTGCTTTAGGCTGTTATTATTATGGCTTTACAGAGGATTAGACTTAGACAGGTGAAGCAGAGATGGTTCACCTGGAAACAAGATAGCCCAACAGTATGCAATTTTCTTCTGCTGGTTGAGCAATGGAACAATGGAAGTGATAAATAATTGTTAGTTCTCAGGGGAGCTACTTTGGCACATAATGCTGAGAAAACCACAATGTTCATGGTTGATGGTTAAATGTACATTATGTAGTATTCCTTTTGTGAAAGCAGCTAAATGTGGAGTAATCTGTTTTGCTTAATTCAACTATGACTTTGCTCTGGTTTATGTTACTAAGTTACATTTTAAAGGACTACTCCATCAATTTAGTGTTTCAAATGTGCCAGAGGTTAGGATATCTTTGCAGATATATTTTTGATCACTAAGATATCACCAGTGTTATTTTAACAGACTTTAGACAGCTTATTTATCTGATGCATACTCAGAATGATTTGTGAACTGATATTCATGGGCACATTTGGTGAAAGTTGGTTAAAAAATGTTGTTATTTTTTTATTACAGTATTTAGAAATATTTAAATTGAGACATACGCTAAATGTCTCTCCAGTGAGCTCATCTGACCAACAGTGTCAGTGCTAACATACCAGAAATACCAGCCACGCCCTCACATTAAAGTGTGAACTATAGTCGTCCTTTTGTCAGTCTTCTTTCTTTTGTGTTTTTGTGTCTTGTTTAGGCTCAGGAGGCGGTTTTCTTTTTTTAAATGGCACTGTTTAAATCATTCTGCTTGTGTGTCTGTGTGTGGGATTCCTTTCATTTGCAATAATGTGTTGACTCCAAGCCTCAGACATGCTGGCGGACAGTGAGGGAAGGGGGACGACAGAAAACATTTACTAATCTTTGGTTTGCTCTGTCTGTGGTACACATGCCCTTTTTTTGAACTGGCATCAATGTAAGCAAGCAAACAAAGGTTAGACAGTTAGTTAATATGTTATGTTTGAAACTGATCTGGAGAGATAGTTTCGAGAAAGACCTGAGCATTGTCCAACAGGACATTTAAGCCTCTTTGCTTTCCACATTTTCACTTTTTTTCATGGAATCTTAATAATTCTCAGTTTTTGTTAGTACTGTAGGTTGTTGAAACGTATTCAAATAGAAATACAGGTCAGTAAAAAGCAATACAATTCTAAAGCACCAAGCCTCCAAAATGATCATACAGTTAAATCAACACTCTATATCAGAGGTTAAAACATTGTCAACAAAAATGAACATTACAACCTCTATGGTTTATTGCAGGATAGTTTTTATTAGACCTTATTAGTTTTTCTATATGTTCACATGAACAACTAACAACAGGGCGCAGACCTCTGCCAAGGATGTTTCTGTGAAAAAAAATGAGCGTATCGGCCCATGCTAAACCCCCCTTATGTTTCAAACAAACAAGCAAACCAAACCAGAAATATAACCGGGGTAGAAATGATACCTCAAGACGCCAGTAACAAATACACACAGCTGTGGTTACTAGGTTACATTGTCTGGTTAGCAAATTCACTCAACACTTACCTGAATGATGCTTGTTTACTGAAATGTGGGTATATATTTTAAATGCTGGCAAAGCATGAGAGCAAATTAGATATGGTATTATGCATTAGCTTATGCACCATATTGATAAAACACATCAAATTAATGGATAGCAGTAGGACCACATTTTTATTATCAATGTGTGTTTATTTCTTTAGTGAGAGAAAGTACTAGACGGAAGTGTTGATGCAAATAAGCGATGCCAGAAAGCTGTCTAATGTTATACTGCCTTCCAAATCTGCAGCTATTGTGTGTTGTTGTTGTTGTTGTTGTTGTTGTTGTTGTCAGGTCATTCAATTATAAAAGTGTCATCATTTCCAACTCACAATTAAAAGGCAAGAAGCTCCCCTGTCTGGTAGGTCAAAATGCCAGCGACAGATCCACATCCCACACTGAAGTGAACTGATTTGCCAAGCTGATTTGATTTGTTTGATTTTGGTTTGAGCCTTGGTTGAATTGCATGCTCCATAAACAGAACATGCTTTTTCATCATCAGAGAGGTCTTTGAATTTATTTATCTCCTTTCGTGCTTACAGGCATGTTGTTTGTCAGATGTTGGGATGAGCAAAATATTCTGACTCTTAGTTCACTGCTTAATGCTGCATAGTGTCAATTATCTCAAGATTTACTCTAAATACTGAATAAAAACATCAAACATTAAAGGCAATAGTCTGGGAGGAACAGAGATCCATATTAAGATGTGGCCGTGTCAGACTGTTTTGGATCACCATCATGCAATAGTTAAAGGACAGCATGAGAGCTGATATAACCCATTTTTCTGAGCGTAAGGGAGTCCGACTCCTTGACATATAGATTTATTTTTGTATGGTGTTTAAAAAAAGGTCTATCAATCTTCCTTGGTTTGAATTTCATCAAGTGGAGTTACGCACCAAATCCAATGTTCATTTTGTAGCTGTAAACCATGCACGCAGCATGTG
Source organism: Notothenia coriiceps (assembly GCF_000735185.1). Taxonomy (NCBI): domain Eukaryota; kingdom Metazoa; phylum Chordata; class Actinopteri; order Perciformes; family Nototheniidae; genus Notothenia; species Notothenia coriiceps. The sequence continues at coordinate 325,397 of NW_011350414.1, forward strand.
ATGGAGACTTTTAGCCATCCATATATAAGAATATTAGCCATGCAGTCAGTTCATTCTGTATCGGTGATCACCAAATTGCCATCTGTCCTTGGTTGACAACTCACATTATTTGCCTGCCCAGGTCAAGCAAGTATCTTAAGTGTCCTTGTGTTTATGCCCTGAGGAACACAATATGTAAAAGAGAAGGCATTCTTCTGTCCAAGCATGTTGACCCTGGTTCAGCCATTGTGATGGTGAGAAGAGCTGTTGACAGAGTTGGGTCCTGGGAACTAGTCAAGAACTTAACACTGCTACAAATCTGTGTTTGGGACCAGACATGGGTGGAAAATTAATGTTAGTTAAAGATTGTCAGCTGTTAGCGGAGGTTAATATTAACATACCTCAGGGAAGATCAGATATTAATGCTGACAGACAGACATTTTTGTTAATGTTTATTTGAGTGTGCAAGCTGTTCTTTTCACCCATTACAAAAAGACAGGCTTTGCTGTGTACTTTGTACATCCTTTCTGAATGGCTGGCATTATTTGAACACTGTCTTTAAAAACGTTTCTTAATGTGGCAAGTGCTGTTTGTTAATGTCAGATTGAAAAAGTCATCCCATTAAGGTTTAAATCAACAGGAAGTCTCAAAGTTACAGACAGATCTGTGACAAAACAACAAAGACACAAGCTTTTAAGAAATTAAATTCAAGAGAAACTAGGAGACCAAGATCTGGATGAGGGTAGATGTATGCAAGAGAGAAATGAAAGATGGCCAAGAGCAAAGGAAGAATAATGAGCTACATTGTTAATCCTTAATGAAAATTCCTCAGGTCTGTTGAAATGGATTATAACTCTAAATCCTACAGAGATACCAGTTAGCGGAGTTTCAGCAAAATATTAAACGGAGAGGAAATCACTCATGAGCTTTTCAATTAAATCTTAGAGCAAAGTTGAGAAGAAACTTTGTTTGATTGATGAAAAATAAAACAACCAAGAGGTTTAACATTCATATTTATCTATAAACAAAGGTCTGGGTTTGCTACCAAGGGAAGAGATATCTGACATTGAGCTAATCGGAGAGGTTGAAGCCAAATCGATGCCCACCTGAGATTAAGTAAGGTCCTGTTTACACTATGCTCCTGTGAATGAGATTTTGATCATGCCTCTGAAATCAATGCTCTTCAATCTGAGCTAAAATAAACATGTCCTACATTTATGCAACACAAGTCATTTTCATGAAAATGCATCCTTCATGGTTTTCACAAGAACACTACTCTCAGAGATGGCGAGCAGCTGGGGGTTGAAAGATATGTGTTTTGTTCCTATCATTTCGTTAATGTTAGGCTGGAATCCAGTTTGTTTGCCCACAGTGATGAGGAGGTAGAAGGAAAGTTAAACATTACGTTGCCCGACTAAACATTTACAAGGTGACCGGGCACCCTTGTATTGGAGATTGACACAAACTGTATGTTTAGAGATAGCAAGTGTTATCAGCTGGTAGTGAGTGGCCTACTGATTTATTTGTAATGTTGTACTCTGATGTGGTTTCATTCTGATTGTGTCTAATGCACTTTATTTGAGAGATAATATGTGTGTAATTGTGACAGAGCTACGAGGCCCCCGAGGCACACAGGCCTTCAGGCTTTTGACTCGATGACAAAAGCCAAAATGAACCGAGACTGGATTACACCGGTCCTGCATTCCTCTCCAAACCTGTTTCACACACATGCACAAAAGCACACAAAAGCACACAAAAGCGTGCATGGACACACACACGTGCATGGACACACACACACACACACACACACACACACACACACACACACACACACACACAGAGCTACACTAATCCTGCAAACACAGGCAAATCCCTGAAGCAAGCCAATACATGTTTTACACACACACTCTGAAAGTGCAAAGAAACATATTACCTATGTGTGATCATAGGAAAAACCTAAAGTAATTCAATCAAAAACGGCCACAATGGGGAGTTACCCTTTGGTTTATGTGCTGCTACAGCTCTGTTGTGTGCTAACTAACAAACCTCCTGAGCCAATGGGCATTGTTCGTCCAACAATTCTTTTTTTTTATTGGCTGGACTTCAAGTCGGATCCAATTCACGCCCTTTGGTTTATTGTATTCCGTGGCACTGTGGGAACACCACCCATTTAAACCTGCTTCCCATTAGTAGATGAACCTAACAGCGTGGTGAGTGATTAAATCTCAGAGCAGCACGAATGAATAACCTGCAGCCAGCAATTTCAATGAAGACTCGTACTGAGTGCTTCACCGAGCAGAGGAGGCAAAAGCACGTTTGGGTTTAAAAAGTTGCTTTGCCTTTTTATTTCAGTGACATTTGAAGCACATTTGAACTTTCAATTCAATTTTTGTTTTCATTTCTGTCAAATGTTGTGGAATACATTCGGTGACAGCAGTTACTTTCACTTTCTTTTCATTTGTGTATTCTTTTTAAGTCAAATTGATACATTAATAAAGTAATACAATCTAAGACAGTAGTGAGAAATCAAATGTTCTCAGTGCCCATGCATGGTGACATATTTATGTTGTTTGAAGACAACGGTCCAAATCTTAAAGACATCCAATTATTTTTGGAGTAATGGCACTGACGAGGTTACTGTCACACCACAAGTCTTGTGAAACCTCTGTGCAAGTGTCTGCATGTGAGAAAGTGTCAAAATGCAAACTGGCATATATTGAAAGCAGCGTCTTGATGTGTTTCTTGGAGCTGGGTTTCGGTGGGTGCTGGATGAATGCTCATGTTGTGTCACAGCCTCGAGTGTCTTGTCAGGACTTGTCAGAGCAGGTGTGACAAATCTCTGATCCCCCTCTCACACTGCCTTCTCTTGTTTATGCTCTCATTCGGTTCTCTTTTGGATTTTCCATTTGTATGATGTCATGTCTCTGTTTCTTATCCTTCACTTTCATTCTCTTACATTTTCTCGCTGATCTTCATGGCTTGTCAGCTGAGAGGCATGTGAAGCAGGTCATGGGGACTCATCTTGTGTCAGTCCAGGATCTTGCTCTTAGTTTTGTTTGAACTGAGAGTTTATGAAATATGCAGTGTTGACGTGTTTTTTTTTTTTCTCTCTCTCCCTCCTATTTCATTTGACACCTTCACGCCGAGACTTAACTTATCTTAAACTGTCTGTTTCCCTTAAATTACAGGTACATGTAAGCCACTTGAAACATTATATATATACAGCAGTAATGCATGACCATGGCACTGTTTACCAAACTCAAATATATGGTTAAAAGGCTATTATGACTTCAGTTAGCCCTGAGCGGCTCCGAACTTTGCCCTCAGCCACTCTGTCTATGTTTCCAGTGAAGCCTGAGCTAGACTGTAATCTTTTCTAATATATGTCTTTAAAATCTGTACAACATATATATTACCCTCTCATTAGGCTCTTAATTTGGATGTGTATACAACACACTTGCTTATAAGCATAAGACAAAGTCAAACCCAAATGCAACAAAGCATAACTCCACATTATATTTTTATTTTATGTTTTTTTACAGGAAGTCCTAATGCTTGATATTCTGAGGAAATCAACTTTATATAGATTTACTGTTTTGTTGTTTTAACTCAACATGTTTAAACAAATCATAAGCACAATCTTAGCTATGCAATTTCAGTCTTATAATCACTTTTCAGCTTTACTTTTAAAATATGAGTACATACGAGCGTCCATACATAAGTTGAGCAAGTTCAGGGATATGTTGCAATTTAAATAATAGTCATTTTTTGAGACAGAGCCCTTATGGGAAATGCATTGGTTACACTTCGACCAATGCACAATGTGGCTTCTTCACAGTTTTATTAAAAAGCTAATCCTGCATGTTAATAATACTCAGTGAGCCAAAATGACTCATTTCTGCTTCTGCTTCACCGTCCAATGTATGTTCCGGATGACCATGTTAATCCCTGTATCCCCTCTGCTGATTCGATGTGTTGATGACAAGGTTTTCTACAAATGGTTCGCCATGCTGTCACTTTTGATCTGCTTAATGGCAGCGGAACTGATTTTCTCACCAAAATCCTTCCACACATAATATTTTAAATGTGTGCTGCAGATGGTGATTTTAACATGGTTAGTGATCAGAAGTGTTCCCATATTGTGAACCACACAGAGGGCAATATTCATCCATAAGGAATATTGAGCTAACGTCAACCATCTGCATGTTTTGGCTTATAGGAAAATGGCTGACACCATAGAATATGTCAGTGGCAAACACTAAGAAAACCTAGTGGCTAATGATAATCTTTGTCTTTTCAAACCTAACCTGTTTAATTCAGTTCAAACAAGCTCTGGTGCATTTTCCAGTTTTTAGGTTGGGTTTTTTGTCTTTTCAGCAAGCTAACAATCAATTAATGGGCAGTGCTTTTAAATGTTATAACCTCTAACCAAAACCGGGCTTTATATTCCATAATTCATGTCTCACTTGTACCTGGAGCGACAATCATTTTTCATGCAGAGCTGTTTCACTCAATCACACCTTCTAAAGTAAAACCTGAAAACTGTCACTGCAATTACATTTCTGAATCCTTAAAATGTACACCTCCTGGTTTGCATTATAGTTCATCAATATAAGCACAACATTGACCAAAACTATAAGGAAAAAATAATACTAATGTGCAAGTCTGAAAGCAACCCAAGACGTTGATAGTTAAACTGTAAATGTCTTTCTGGAAAAGCCTGAACACAGATCAGATTGAGAGCTGTGGGTGTGTTGTGAATATGAGCGGTGTTTTAACGCCCTAGGAGACTGTAGGCTTAGCCCAGCCTACCTGTGTGTGTGTGTGTGTGTGTGTGTGTGTGTGTGTGTGTGTGTGTGTGTGTGTGTGTGTGTGTGTGTGTGTGCATACAAATCCCCACTTATCCCACTTGATTCCTTTATACGGCTGTAGAGACAAAAGGAGAGCAAAGGAATTTGTTCTTTTGAGATGCTATTGTTTCATCACTCTCCTCTCAACACGATTTAATCAGATTGTCATCGCACTAAACTTGCTTCAGTCTAAACGCTGAACACTGCGACCTGTTGGAACATTTCCTTTGCTATTCCCATCGCAGCAACACCTTTGATGCTCTCGGGCGCATGTGTCCCGTTGTGATCATTTGTGCAAGGTTATTGTACAAAACTGCACAGTTACCAAGCAGAAAAATATGTGATTTTTGGTTAATGATGTGTATTATTACTTTACATTACTTGAACCTCTGTGTAAATGCAGAGGCTGTACTGAAGTTCAAATGTCATGCCTGTGATCAATTACTCGGAGTAAATCTGTGATGTATGATGTGTACTTTGATAATCCCCAACACGATTCACAGTCGACTACATTGTTAGCTATGTGATGTGATGACACACATATCACACATTAACCTTCCATCTCTCACTCTCACTCTCACACACACACACACACACACACACACACACACACACACACACACACACACACACACACACACACACACACAGCACTGGAATGCAGTGTTTTCATTCCCCCGACCCAGACTGTCAATCAGAGAAACTTGGCTGTGTGCACCATCCAAGCTTCACAAATTCTCCCTCCACACACACTCACAAACACACACCTTCCCACTCTGTCAGATTTATTTCTATCTAGATAAGCAGGACATCCATCTCCAATAATGCAATTTCTGCTGCGGTCTGTAAAGCAACTGAAAATCAATAGCTGATGAAAAAGCACTTTAAAACAATCCTCTCTGTCCATCCCCTCAAGCTAGAGAGCTACTGCCTCTTGGAATTCTCCGTCTCTGATTGGAGATCTATCTAGGTATTTATTTTACTGTTAGTTGGCTGTCTGTTTAAGGCCGGTTCTTCCTGAGCAATAGCCGGTGACGACAGGAGAGGATGTCCTGGTTCAGAGATCAGGGTCGTTGCGATTGCATGTTCGCTCTAATCGTCTGGAGGACAGCGACGTTTGTGCTCTTCCTGTTACCAAAAATATGGGTGGAAGGATATTTTAAACTTGGTGACCTTGGATTACTCTCTGTCTGTCTCTGTCTCACAGGCCTGAAACTGCCCTTTAGCCACTTCCTCTGCTACTATCGTGTCCGCTCCTGCTCTTTCCAGTCCTGTAGTTTACATCTTATACTCTTGTAATCCCAGAGAGTACAAATATTTGAAAAGAGGGTAATGTTGAAAAGCAGCGTGATAATATGACATGTAGAAGCAGCGCTCTAATTGAGCTTCGAGCAGATGAACTTCACTTCAAAGCAAAGTAAATCCAGCGTGGCATCACTAATACTGGTATTAGAAATTAATAAAACTATTAATGTTCGTTCTCAAATGCGCTTACAGCACTGTATGTGATTGAGAGCATACAGACTAAAACTCCAACCCTACGTCTGACTCCCACTCTTTCTCTCTCTGTCTTCACTATAATCATCCCCCACCTCCATCCCATCATCTCTCCAAGAAATGGAGCAGAAACTTCAAAGTGCAGGGTGGCCAGCAGTCTAACAGTAGCGTAATTGCATCACCACACAAAAACAAAATGTCACTAGGTGGCCTTTTAATGACTCCCCCACACCATGACCCCTATATACCTGAAGCTATTTAAGCAACTTGGTGTACGCTGTTCAGTAATCATTTACAAAATCAGCCAATTCAGAAGACTGTTGCTTTCTACATACCTTCCTGAGATTACCTGCATCATGAATGATAGTAAACTAAATATCCAGGACTATAACAAACGCTCAACTTGCATACACCTTCTTTGGCTAAGAAATATATAACATTTCACAATTTTCTGACATTTTATTGTCAAAAAATACTTAATTGAGTCTCTTGTTCGACTGTTCACAGCTTTCACCCTGTACTCTAACCTTTCTTATATCATATTCATCTATGCTCGTGTTTTTAGTGTCACATATTGTGAAATGGGATTTAAATTCCTGAAACGTATGCGTTTCTAAGATAACATATCTACATTTCATCTGGTTTGGCTCCTGTATGCCACCACTGATGATGCCTCTCTTACAGTCTTAGCGTTATGTTACTAAAATGATGACGAGTTTTCTTGACACACACTATTTGAGTTTATTTCAACACCAAAGAAAGTTGGAAAAATATCTCCTAATTTGTTGATTGAGAAAACAATAACAACAACTCAGCAGCCTATTCCCTTGTAGGAGTAGTATTGTTTAAGATGTCATTCTTATACACAGTAATGGCGCATTTCCACTGTGGGCCTCGCACGGCTTAGTACGGTATAATTAGGCCTTGTTAGGCCAGGCTCACTTTATGCTGCGTTTCCGTTACAGTTTAGGAACTGGGGTAGTAACTATAGTAAAGCAGTGTAGGCGGAGCCGTGACGTCATCTTCAATGCGAAACACAAAATCAACATCAGCCGTTAGCTGTTAGCCCTCAGAGCTCACAGCTCCTCATATCTGTTCAGAAACTAGACGAAAGTTAAACAAGTACAAACCACAGACTGTCTGTGTCATGGCGAATACAGTCGCTGGTTTATTTATGTCTGTAGGCCGTTGTTGTGAGTGTGGACGGTCGGAGCATATACTGCGTTAGCTTAGGCGATCTCCATTCAGAAAACAAGCATTTTAAAAGGTTTTTCGCCTGCCGTCTGTCTGCAGACTTGTCAAAGCATTAATTAATGGTTTTTACTAACCGGTATCAGTATGTAGTTACTTCGGCATCATTTTGAAACGTGTATTACAATTAAATCACGGTCAAATATGTTCATTTGGTTGTAGTTGCCAGCGATTTTCTCACTAGTTTAGCATACTCAGCACGGTTGTTGGCAACAACCGTGCTGAGTATGCTAAACTAGTGAGAAAATCGCTGGCAACTACAACCAAATGAACATATTTGACCGTGATTTAATTGTAATACACGTTTCANGATATGGTTNGTGTAGGCGGAGCCGTGACATCATCTTCAATGCGAAACACAAAACCAACATCAGCCATTAGCTGTTAGCCCTCAGAGCTCACAGCTCCTCATATCTGTTCAGAAACTAGACGAAAGTTAAACAAGTACAAACCACAGACTGTCTGTGTCATGGCGAATACAGTCGCTGGTTTATTTGTTTGTTGTGAGTGTGGACGGTCGGAGCATATACTGCGTTAGCTTAGCCGATCTCCATTTAGAAAACACGCCTTTTAAAAGGTTTTTCGCCTGCCGTCTTATCTGAAGACTTGTCAAAGCATTAATTCATGGTTTTTATATCAGTATTTCGTTACTTCGGCATCATTTTGAAACGCGTATTACAATTAAATCACGGTCAAATATGTTCATTTTGATTTTCTCACTAGTTTAGCATACTCAGCCCGGTTGTTGGCCCGGAAAGAACCTCGATTTTGGAGAGCCAGAAAACTGTGAAAAGGTACCCGCTAGCCGGAACTACGCCTAGTGGAAACGCAACCAAAAACAGGCCGGGCACGGCACGCTTAAACCGCGCTGTAGTAGAAATGCGCCATATAATAACATAGTAACCCTTTTTTGATTGCTGTAGGGAATTTCAGGTGTTCACTACACCATGTTGCTGCTGTTACCTCTCGGACCAGGAAGCCTTCCTGCATGTATCGAGGCTCTNCATGGCGAATACAGTCGCTGGTTTATTTATGTCTGTAGGCCGTTGTTGTGAGTGTGGACGGTCGGAGCATATACTGCGTTAGCTTAGGCGATCTCCATTCAGAAAACAAGCATTTTAAAAGGTTTTTCGCCTGCCGTCTGTCTGCAGACTTGTCAAAGCATTAATTAATGGTTTTTACTAACCGGTATCAGTATGTAGTTACTTCGGCATCATTTTGAAACGTGTATTACAATTAAATCACGGTCAAATATGTTCATTTGGTTGTCTCACTAGTTTAGCATACTCAGCACGGTTGTTGGCCCGGAAAGAACCTCGATTTTGGAGAGACAGAAAAACTGTGAAAAGGTACCCGCTAGCCGGAACTACGCCTAGTGGAAACGCAACCAAAAACGGGCCGGGCACGGCACACTTAAACCGCGCTCCGCGATGTAGTGGAGATGCGCCATTAGTGCACTGCCTATGAGAGTAATGCAAGAGCAGTGAGCTGTGGTACTAAATGATTATAATAGTTTTTCATACCAGACACCCCACTGCTATTCCATCTGTTCCCACATAGCTAATGTCACCACACCGGCTCTCGGCATATAGACTTCATGGCACCCCGCTAGGAAAATATACATTGTTATATAAACATGCACACATATGCTGAAGGCAAATATACATTCTTCTGCAGCAGGGCAAGAGGAATGTTTCATGCTGATATTTTGCAGGAAGACTTTATGACTGAGAGGCAGCTAGACCTTCCTACATTCACACTCTTAGCTCTCGTTATTCAGAATAGGGCTGCGATACAGCTCCGATTGTTTACAGTTCATTCATTCTTTATTAATCAATGGAGCTTTAACAGTTATCGGTTGATGACCAAAGTGGAGTGTCAACTTTTATATTGATATTCATATTTTAATGCAAAAATGTCAAATATTTCCTTCTTAATTAAAGGGAAAAATCCACCAATAATATCCATCAAAGTTTACAAAAAATCTGATACATTTCCTCAAGTGAGTCATTTTCCTTTGGTGTTGAAACCCAAAGGATGGAAATGAAGAGAATTCTTGGGGTGTGGAGTTATAAAATGAGCATACCAGATATTTAGCAGACTGTAACCCGGTCCACTTCTCTAGTTGAGAATAGAGCATCGATGCTACATTAGCCAGTATTAGCTCCTAACATAACCGAATCATTGAGCACACTATCGACAGTTTTGCATTGTGGGTAATGTAGGTGGCATATTTTTGACATGCAAGAAGATTGGATTTAATTGAAACACACGATACTCATGGGTTGGTTGTAATGATTACTGGGACTCTGGATAAAACAGAGACCTCGTTAATGTCATTAGTAACACGCTATTTCTACTACAGTATGGCGAGTAGAAAATGTCAACAGTGAGACAGATTATCTTATATTTGCAGCGCTGTACACAATGTACTTTTCTGTTTCCAATAGACTACCATTCCTTGTGCCTGTTCTCAGTTTTTTGTCTTTGGCCAAAACACCTTCAGTCCATTGTGTGACTCAGTGTGAGTGGGATAAGGGGAGGGAGCATCAGAGACTTGGAGAGACCCTTAAAGTGTGGGAGATCATACCATGGTGGTCAAACAGACTACAGCTTGCTCAAATGGCAAGTGCCGGTGTAGGAAACAAATCATCTCCTTCAAAACCAAAAAACCTGTCAGTTTTAATCAAACTCATTTATTCATCAGGTTTGGCCTGTAAAAGGTGTTACAGGTGTCAATAATTGAACACTATAGCAGCCGAGCTGTGTTCATGGCCATGTGCCATATTAGTGTTACTGCTGCTGTTTGGTTCTGAGACGATATAATATACACAAACAAAGACGAGGGTGTAGGGAACAAGTCCCACACATTTCTGGGTTGCTGTGCTTTCTGAATACCACAAGAGGGTTGTGGGAGTTGTGTGAAAATTCACAGTTAAGGTGCAAAGATTCATGGTCAAAGTAAAGATTTCACATTAATAATACTTCTGATTGGTTTTATAGTGTAGACACAATCAAGAAGAGGCAGGGTTTATATCTAATCCTGAATGGTCGTAAATATCTCTGACAGTATTATCTCTCCATATTGTTATTTTACAATTGTTGTTTTAGTCTACATGACATTTATTTCATCCTGGAAATGGAGCCCCTCTCTTTTTTTTTCCCCTGTTCTTTCCAAGATAAGTCTGAGGGGATCACAGGATCATTTTACTTTCTTTTCTGATTCTGGTTTTCTTTTGAAATGCTGAATACTTTCACCTGTTTGGAAAATAAAATACTGAGGTACAAAACTGAGCTCGGATGTTCGTTCCCTTTTTGGTTTGCCTGATCGCTCTTATTCCTCTACTCCTCACTCTCCGTATTCGCTGCCTTTTCTCTCTGACTTCTCTTTTTATCTCCTGCAAAAGAGTATTAAAATGATTTTATTATATGATATCAATCTCCTTGCATTTTAATTATAGAAATATGTCTTAAACAGTAAATAAACAAAGCAAAATGTGTGTTATACGAGAATATATATTATAATAATACTACATTATTACGCTATAATTATGCTAGGTGTTTCTGTGACATTGCTGAATTGAGCTTAGGTTCCACTGTAATTACCATAAACAATGCAGGATAAGTCTCTGAAGTAATGACATTGTATGAAACGGATAAGGTCAGTCTGTATTTGTGATAAACAGCACAAGGACATAATGCTACTCCTGTCCTGGGGCCCTGGTCTCTATTATCCATTACCTTCGCTCTTGCTTTGTTTTTCTCTTAATCTCTTCATCTTGTCCAGTATCTCACAAAGCTGAGATTCCCTTTCAATAAAAACGATCAAAACGTTGAACATTTAGTTTAAGCAGAGACAGATTGACCTGAGTTTGCTTGACAATAATTAGTTTACTGTGGAAAACATAAGAATTCATCACAAAATATAACACATTTTTGAACAATGTCTTGTTTCTGTCCATCCCAAACAAGTTTTGTTCTCAGGTTTGGGTTCACAGGTCGTCCCATGTCGTGGGACCTGAACTCCAAGCCACATTTCCCGTCACCTCATTTCCCCCTGTGTCTTCACTTTCTCTCCCACTTTTCTTCCAACCCTCTTGACTTTCTTTGCTTCTTAACTCTTTGACTTTGTCAGCCTTCCCGTCTCTACCCTCCCCTATCATGTCTAATTATCGGAGTCAGTGTGTGTCTACGGGGAGCTCCTCAATACCTCCTCATCAAAGCCTCTGTTTGTGTCTGCTTGTTTATCTCTGGCTGCTATTCTAGGCGCTCTCCTGGAGCCCTGATGAGACTCCTCTCTGCGGAGGCTTATACTGTAAGCTGTCACTGCACCTCCAGTCATTCAAAACATTGCCAAAATGAGACTTTTGTTTGTCTCTTTTTACCTCTGATGTTCTTGAAGGGTATCTCGTGTTAGGGCTGCTCGATTGTGGCAAAAATCATAATCTCGATTATTTGGGTCAATAATTGTAATTGCGATTATTCATTGACTTTGAAAACATCCATTTATTGGAGAAGAAAAATGTGAACAGTATGTTTTTAACAGTTAATTACCCTGAACTTTAAGTATAATTCAACTGAAAAAAAAAAAGTAATAATACAAAAATAATCGTTTTATTTCGATTACGTTTTTGTAATCGTTGCAAGCCATAATCGTAATCGCGATTAAAATAAGATTAATTGAGCAGCCCTATCTCGTGTCCCTCAATCTTTCTAAATATATTACATATGAATACTCTCGTTTGTCTCTCTGCTGATTCTTCCTCTATCACCACTTTAGATTTTGAGAGAACTCCAGTGTATTTAAAAGCATGCTAGAAGGTTGTTTTACCATCAAAAAGAATCCCCTTCCCTTTTCTTCTTTCATCCTTCTGTTTTCCCCCTCCGTACACAGTGCAACTACATTCTTATATTGTTTTATGTGGGCCCTTTTTCTCCTTTGACCCCGCCACCCATCCCACACCTTGAGGACGCTGCAGGAACTTTTTAGGTGTTTGTTAGGAAAAGTTTCTCAGTATGTTAACTACACCCCTTTAGGGCCTGAAAGATCTACCGTATTGGAAGAGCAACAATAGCATCAGCTCTACTGAGTTGCCTTCTGGGAGGTAATGAGAAACCTCATTTGTGGAGAAAGCGAGAGTCGGATGTGGAGAGGGGGTTTTAGGGAGAAATAAGTTATGTGACATATCAGCTTATTTTGCCAGTTTGAATGTAATCTTTTTCCAAGAACTGGAAGTGTCAATGTGAAGTTGTAGGTAAGGTAAGGTCACCATTTAAGTTGTATCTTCCTATTAGTGTCCATAGACAGTAGCTTGTCTGAGGGTTTGCATGTTATGCATCTGGAAAATGTTTTGTTTGTGTATTGCAAAAACGTATTTTACGCTTTAGAGCTCTGTTATGGTGATTAGTGACAACGGCTGTGACAGTGTGTTATTTGCTACAGAAATGGGTCGCTGTATTGCTCAAATCTCCCCCAATATGAGATCTCAGTTGCTGTGATGGCTAAATGTGTTTTTCGTGTAGGACAGATTTCTTTCAACACACAGGATTGCCAGTGACTGGAAGGTTGTTGCTGCCATTGAGTATACAGTGCCAAGTACTTGTGTTTCCCCTTAAATTATTCTCATCATTTAAGTATTTTGTCTGAAACCCACCTTGTGCAGGATTCCATGTGGGCCAAAAATAAGTGTTGCTCTCCCGAGGGGTTGACTAAAAGCAGAGTTGTGGCGTGTGACTGCAGGATTCACTAACGGCTGAGAGCTGGTTGATATGTATGACTTCAGTCTATTCTCTCTCATGTGCCTCTGAGTTTAAAGAAGCTCAAATATTTTCCGATTTAGTGTCAGCTGCAGGGGAAAACAAATATTGCTTATGCTCATTTTCTTCCGGATGCCGGAGGCTGTGTCATGACAGTAGCATAAGGCTTAATAAGGGTAGGGGGAGATGTTTTCGGAAGAGTGGGAAGATTGTGGGTCATTATTCACAAAGGCACATACTACTATGATACTTGACTAATAACATGCTTCACGAATAGCAAAGTCCTGTCTCTGTTGTTGTAGTGCTGCTCCCCTTCCTCTGATGTAGCACTGGTGGGAATTCTGTATTTAAATCCCTTTTTCGGATGGATATGTCAACAGAAGTAAATGCTGAATAGGGGTTTAGGATCATCGCAAGGAATACTTCGAAGAAATGGCCTGGGTTCATTCCCTTGGTTGTAAACGCAGTCATTCTTGGGAATAAATGGATTCAGTTGACACACATTTGTTTAACCTCTGCTCTCTAAGCTTGACCCCTGTCTTGTTGTGTTACAGGTGCCAGGATGGATGAGACGGAGAAGTACAAACAGCGACTGGAGGCCATTGCTGTGAGTCGACACGTACACACACAAATGCAGCTTTCTCTGTTTGAACAAATCCAGCGACTGATGTGTATGCGGTGCTCTAATGCGCAGCCGGCATCATGAATAGACATGTTTAGGTTAATCACAGCTGGCAGATGGAAGTGGAGTCTCAAAGAACTAGATTGAAGTTGTTATGACGCAGGCTTTGGGGAAAACAACATGAATCTGAATGTGAAATGCTTGATTATAATCATCAAATTCCATGATATCTTTCATTGAAATCTGAAGAAATTGATAATTTATTTAAAAACCAGAAACATTAGATGCTGTCATATTTCAGCAGGAAACATTGTACCAACCTAGTGTGAGGTGATTTACCATAAACCCTGCGTAGGCAGTCAATGTGTTTTTAAATAGCTAAGCCAGCTGCTCGGACTGTAAAGAAACCTAAATTAAATGGAGAATTTGTGAAAGTAAAATGTATCTCAAAGAGTAGAGGCTTGAAGTTTAGTTGTTTGCCTATTGGAGCCGATGGCAATACAGAACAGAAAAAAACATCTAGTCCATTAAAACTTGACAAACTTTATTTGAAAAGTGTTGTGGTTTTTATGTTAATGGATTTTCAAGGCGACATTTTTCCACATTTAATAATTTCTACAGGATCTCCTTGACAGTCTCTTGGCAACATCGCTCAAAAAGTGAAATCACATTTCATAGAGTTACAAGACCGGTTTATATAAAGCTCATTTATTCTTGTCTGCTTCAGATTTGTCTACATGGAGCAGGGGTGTCAAACTCAAATACACAGTGGGCAAAAATAAAAAAATCGGTATTAGTCGAGGGCCGGACTGGTTCAATGTTTATTCCAAAACGTATTGAAATGAACTTATTGCACATATTAAACCTGGAACTAACAAAGCTTAAATCATTGCCTATAAAAACAACATTAAACATTAAATAAATGAAAAATCAGTTGCATTCATTGGCTCTAACTGCACCTTTCTTATGTAATTTCTTATGATTAAATGTTTCCACAGGCCAACAACAGCTTCAAAAAACAATTTCCCTCAAAGAAAAAAACCTAACTTGCCAAGGATTTGGCCCGCAGGCCTTGAGTTTGATATGTGTGATGTGATAGAGAAAGAGAGGATAGAGTGACTAAGCTCTCTGAGCTGTCCCTAACTCCTAAATAATTTATTGAGTGTGCAATGTGGTAAGCCGGGGTGTCCCTAGTCCCACGAAAACAACACCAGGTTGCTATGGGGACAGCTGCTCTGAGCATTATGGGATATAAAGTGCACCTGATGTCTATGGTGGCAGTGTCCTCGTGACAGATGGTTGAAAAGGTGTCCCTGTTCTACGTTTTCCCAGTGATGTTTTATTCACTGCCACCTCTACTCCATCTTTGTTTCATTCTCATTCATTTACATCAGCTTGCTTATACATCTGACTGTTGAACTCAATTGTTCCACATTTGTTGTACTCCTCTTGCTCTCGCTCTCTCTTTCTCTCTCTCTCTCTCTTTTCTCTCTCTCTCTCTCTCTCTCTCTCTCTCTCTCTCTCTCTCTCCGTCAACTATTAAAGGAAAAATGCAAAATCCACTTGTTCAAGTCTTTTATACATAAACATGTGTCCCCTCTTTGTAAAGAGATTCTGCAAGTTTCAGGAAAAAATATTTGCTCACATTTTGTCCTGATCCATTTATATAAAAACCTGTTTCAAAATGAGCTGAAATGAAACCCTCTTTAATGGTCACGCATGCAGAGCACACACAGTGAAATCTGGCCTCTGCATTTAACCCATCCTATTACTAGGAGCAGTGGGCAGCTATTGCACAATGCCTGGGGAGCAATGGGGGGTGCGGGGTTGTCCGGTGCCTTGCTCAAGGGCAACCAAGTAGCAGTCCACACTCCATATTTAGGTCTGGTCAGGGACTTGAACATGCGACCCTACGGCTCACAGTCCAAGCCCCAACTGACTGAGCCACTGTCTACATCCACTCTCTTTCTTTGCAATATCCCCCTTAACCTCCCTCTCTTCCACTATCAGGAGAAGCGGCGGCTGCAGGAGGAGCAGGACCGAGCGAGGAGAGAGATGGAAGACGAGAAGCTCAGACTACAGCAGCTCAAGGTCTGACACACATACACACGATGATACCCCGCCTCATTGGTTCACACACGCAGCCTTAATTTCACTCAGCTGAAACCCCAGCAGACCCATTCCAGCTTGTTAGCAAGCTCCAAATGAATTTTGTTTTCACACACAAACACTCTCTCACACATAGATGAACTGTATAACCTCACACACTTCCTGGTTCTTCCAGTTTCTCCCAAGGTTAGAGTCAAGCCTTCCTTTGCTGATATCTTTTATTTCTTTATGTGAGTGTATGTTTACACACTGTGCAAGTCGCAGACCTGCTCTATTGTTTTCGCATCATTTCCAGACTGGCGTTCCCACTTCCTACTCCACTGTGCTACGCTGGCCTGGGGCACATTCCTCAAATTGTGTGAAATTTGCACAACATGTGTTTGTGTGCAAGCGACTATTAATGTGTGTGCCGGTGTGGTCATGCAAAAGAACATTTTGCATATGCTCATCATATTTGTGTTTGCATTTATGTTTTTGCACCAAACACAAACTGTATTTACAGTATACCATCATCTGCAGGAGGCTTCAGAGATTCATTTTAAAATGATTATGTTGCTCTCTCACAGGAGGTGATATCATAATTGCTTTTAGTACATTCATTAGCTTTGACATTGACTTTCACCCCAGGGTAGATGTAAAGATGTGATATGAAGCAGCAGCGTACAGTATACAGTAAAGCTCCTGGCCTGCAGGAAAGTTTACAGAGGGGCTGCGTCCAGTCAGCCAAAGCACAGGGGGGGGGGGAACAGAGCGAGACTTGTTCTGCTGTGCAGGAGAAAACACAGAGATGGTTTTGTGATGCTTATAGTTAGGCAGGTAGCTACCGGCTAACGGTTGCCAGATTTTGGAAACATGGGGGCCAACAGCTGGAGGGGAGTTTGAGTTTTCATATGCTTTAGTAGTCAGAATCAACACCTGGAGTAGCTGCTGGGTATTTTTTTACTGGAATGTATTGCATCGTGATAGCCACATTGTGATAAAAACTGTAATCCTGGCTGTTTTTATAGATAAGAATTACTACATTAAAATGTCCATGCAGACACTGTGTTTTTGCTTGTCAGGGTCAGAATCAGACCAGCGTTCGTCGAGCTGGCAAGAGTTCTCTGTCTAGCTCAAGGGCACTTTAGCGCCACAGATGCTTGCTGAAACAAGCCTTTGAACCAAGGTCAACTGGTTGCAACACGGCTGTCATACTGACTAAGGCAGCCTGCAGCCCCTTTTATTATTCCTGACGTACAGGGAAACAAAATAGTTTAAAATGGTGAGGGAAATGTCTCCTCTCTCACTCGCATGCTCACAACTATCACGATTAAGTGTACAACCATTTGAAAAGTTTCCATTCATTTAAGGCACATCATTTCTTTAAAGTGGAAGTTTTTGAGTGAACAATTGTATGCTTGGTTTGAAACACTGTCATCATTAAATCATTTTCCGTTAACCTTTATCAGCAGGGTTTTCTTTCTGATGGTGCAGAAAGATATCATAATGTTTGTTTGGATTTCTGGATGCAACATTAATGCAGCTTTTGATTAAGGACAAAAAACGTTTCACTTGTTCCTTGTTAGTACAGTACATGATTTAATTGCTTTAGTCCAGCTCATGAAAACAAGAAAGGTTAATAACGTTATATTGTTCACGCTATATTTGTTTTTTGTGCATCTCAAAACTTCTCCAATTAAAGGTAGTAAAGCATACCTAACAATCTTTAAAAGGTTATGTTTTCACCTTTTGTCAATTAAAAAGTCACATCTACACTGCCAGCACTAATTGCTTCAGATAATACAAAATGTGTTATATTATAAAACAGGGAACTGCTTATAGCTTTTCTTGTTTTGATGGTTTGCACTAGAAACCGTTGCAAAGTATGCCATTTGTGACATGTTACTCATTGTCACATATTCAAACACACTAGGGGTGTAACGGTTCACAGAATTCAGGGTTCGGTACGTACCTCGGTTTAGGGGTCACGGTTCGGTACGGGTTCGGTACAACAAGAAAAAGCACAAAAAAAGTCCCAAATGCATAATTCCAGGTTTGTTGTTATTTATTTTGAAAAGTAGTGCAAGTTTCAGTATAAAAATAAGGAACTCATTATATAAGGAATAATTAACTGTATTACACAGTTCAAAACAAACCACAAACAGTATCACACACACTCAGATGGCCATCTTATCTATAATGGCTGTTGTCAAACCAAAAGGTTTCATCAAGCTGTAAAACTAAAAAGAATGTCTTGAAAATATTACAAAATAAATAATAAAAAAGTGTTTCGAGAGCGCATAGCCGTTGAAATATATATGCCAATAGCTTCCGTTATTTCTTTTGGTCTCTCGGCTTTCATGTCTATTGGCTTCTTAAAAACAGCAGGGATAAGCTGTTGAACTGCTGTTGTCTTTTGCCGGGCTCCGTGATTAGCAAATCTGGCTGATGCCTTCTGATATGATTTAGCATGTTTGACGTGTGTTACCATTAGCAAACCGCTGTCGAACAACGCCGACACACCGTCCTCCCGATCCACCACACGCACTCCATCGTTATTGTAGTCCACAGGGAACCCAAAATGTTCCCACACAGCTGATTTAAAAGAAGCAGGTGGGTTCTAGCTCCTGTGTGTTATCTGAAATCGCCATACTAACTTTTCTTCTTCTTGTATTTTGTTCGTTTTTTTGTGTTTTCTTCTTGTTCTTCATTTGTTGTTTAAGGGCGACTGCCAAACAGCTTTTAGGCGCAATACAGCCCCCTGGATTATATATAGTGTTGGATACTGCCCTGAGTGACAGACTTTTTTCCCACCCATAAAAAAAAAAGGCGTATTCGTCGAGTGACTGCATGTGCCGAACCGTGACGTCCGAACACGGATACCGTTACACCACTAAAACACACACATACTTTTAAAGATTTTGTGTTAGATGTACAGCGGGGTGTAAAACAAATGGTGAAAAGCAGGAGAAATTGGGTTTTATTTTCATGTGTTTTAAGACTTGGAGGAATGTTAGGCACCTGAAACAGTCTGTTCTGATGACATTCAGAGAGAAGTCAGCTCTACAAACTTGAAAGTGCTCGTTTTTGGGTATTTTGTTCTCAGGGAACAAAGCCTCGGGCATCCTTCCTTCACTGGGTCATGTTTATTTGCTGGAGTGGAGAGTAGGAAAAAAGTACACATTGTCTGGTGACGTGGGCTCACAGTTTGTCCCCTTTTTCTTCTCACCTTTGCACCCTCAAATAACTACATTTCCCTTTGCCCTCCCCATCTCAATTCTCACTGTGCTATACATCTTACTTCTTTCTCTCCTTTCTTTTAGGCTGCATCTGAGATCATTGCCTTAAACACTCATTTATAAACAGCTTGTATTTCACGCTATAGGGATTAGTAGATTGGGATTTACATGTTCATCATCTTTTTGCTTTGTAACTGACAAGTGTAATGTGACACGACTGTAATTTTAATATCTATAGAACAGATTGCATTTTAGGATTTTTTTGTAATTTCAGACTATGTATTTAGTGTTTTCATATATTAGTGTGTGACAATGCAATGTACAAAAGAAATGAGGGGATATGTTCTTATTCTCATAGTTATTTACTGCATCAGGTATGCCGTTATGCCAGCAGACTGCCTCACATGACACACTACACTGGACTAAGCTAAACTAACTCTCGTTGCTTAGTCAGCATTCTGGTTTGGTTAATGATAAATTAATGTTGATGATTTATATCTTATTTCCGTAAGGTAATGCGTATCTTTCAGGTGTGTATTCGTTACATATGTATAAACTTAATTTGACCGTCAGTCACAGTTACTTTTGTTAATCAAGATAAATAGTTTACACACGTTAGCTATACAAATATTGATTAAATTCCACTATTTTTTAATACAAAACACTTCTTAAAGGTACGTTTATCACTACACAAGTTATCCAACCACTGTAAAATATCCAGCTGACTTGTATCACAATTCTTCAGTAACCAGATTTCTCCTTCTCCCTCCAGAGGAAGTCTCTGAGGGACCAGTGGTTGATGGAGGCACCTCCCTTGTCCCCTTCCTCCGCGGACCCCCAGAGCCCCCGCTCCCCCCTTTGGGGCTCCCAGGCCCAGGAGATTGAAGAGCACATAGACAGGTACAAACAAACATTTGTGAGTTCACATAGCTTGGGAGATCTGACACATTTTCATTGTATTTGTGTAGTAAACCTCATGGTTAATTGATCCCTGAGTACTCATGTTCTATTTCCATTTTTTGTGTAATTTCTGCTGTTGTCGTACATAATGTATGATTTGGCAAAGTTGAGTTTTAATTCTGCTAGTTTTGAAATGAACACAAGCAGAGAGCGAGAGGGGAATCCAGCAAGACCGGACTACACTTATTTTATTGCATTGCTGTTCCTGAAGACTGCACTAAGATCCCGATCTTATTCTTGCAAAGGTCCACAGTACTGCCTCGCTTCCCAGAAAGACTCCTCACACACACTGCATGTGGCCTCTGGGGGAATTAAAACATACTGCTTCAGGAATCCCTTTTTGTCTACTGTCATGTTCTTTAGATTGGGATCATAAAATACGGTTATAATCATGGTTAAAAATCAAATCAAAGCATGAACTAAGAGTGCATATTTCTATAGATTTAATGTTTGTTTTGTGTGTATGTGTGTCTGCACAACTGTGTGTCCCTCTCAGGTTGCAGTCAGAGAGTCAGCGGTTGGCAGAGGAGGAAGAGAAACTGAATGAACAGATGGAGGATGGCCAAACGGTGAGGAACACACACACACACACACACACACACACACACACACACACACACACACACACACACACACACACACACACACACACACACTTACTTGCCCACTCACTCTGCAGACAGAAATGGTCTTGGAATATGTGTTGAACAAGCTTGCTCCATCATCTTCCATTACACAGAAAATGTCCCACAACTTCTGTCTGTGGCTTTAGCCATAAATAACTCATTTCCTCTCTTAATGTAACTTTGATGTAGCACCTCTTGTTCTAAAAGCCAGAGCTTGAATGTTAGCAGACCTGTTACATAAACAATTTAGCACTTTATCCACTCCGGAATTATTGTTTGAACCCAAGTCAAGCAGAAGTGTGTTAACGTTGTCTCTCTGAAGGTCTTTATAGTACAACTCAAAAAGAAATGTTGTTTTTCTAGTCCAATATCTTTTCATTTATCTTAATCTTGGCATTTCCAGTTCTGATATAATCCACGGAAGACATGAACAGAGTAAAGGTGACCCTGAACGGTCAGTAGCAGGAAAATGTGGTTATGAAACAAAGGATCATTCATCATCAGCATGTTGGTCCTGAGTATCTCATTTTACATTGAACTATGTGATATTTTTAAATAAATCCTGATGTATTATGTATTTTAGTGTAAATATCAGCCTCTTAATAATAGTGTTGAATGAACATTTTAAATTGATTTAATAATTCAATAATAATAATAATAAAGACCACCTAGACTAGGTTGCATCAAAAATATGCAGGACCTTTTTAGAGCAGCATCTTGGTGAAATCTTTAGAAAGACTAAATAACAACAACATAAGACTACTGTTTAACAATCAAACGATGTATTCAATAAACAGAGCACTCGTTTATGAACGTTGTATTTCACAGGACAAACAGCTGTGTCCTTCTCTTGCTCTCCCTCTTGATTAAATAACAGTTGCTTTATTGGGGTAATATAACAATGTGCTCCATTTCAGTTCAACAGCAACTTCACACCTGTACACGCTCCACATTCACACAATAAACAGCATGTGAACATATGTTCAGGACCTAAGAAAAGCTGTCTTCAAACTGTCAAAGCTACACACATATATCATAACTGTTTATCTATGCAGATGAAGTTTAAGTATATGAAACTGTGGAAAGGGATCAACTGTGTGTTGTTTTAGTCATGACATTCTGACTGGTCAGAAGGGGGAGTGATTGAGCTGAAAATCCCTCCCTCACATCAGGGAGTCAAAACATGAACTGGGCTGAGCCTGTCTGTGCTTCAGACGACTAATTCCCAAATATTTCCTGCATTTTCTTTAAAGCTTGTGGGTATTCCTCTATTTGCTTGTATTGTTGTCTTTATACTATCCCTTAGAAATACAGAGGATTAGGCAACACTACAGAAACAGTTTCAACATTTAAGAAACAATTTATTTAATCCCTCCATTGTTTTGCCCAACAGGAGGCAGTGAAGGTGGCAGAGGCCGCTGTAGGTAAGTGGGTTCAGATTCACCTTTCGGTACCAAGACATGTTCAAATAACAGTGGGCATTTATTGAAGTTGCATTTCCATTAAGTTTTTACCAGAGAAAGTGATAAATCAATGCTAATTTTATTCTGTATAATATTAGAGTTGTTTACATTAGCATTTTCAAGCAATTGAATATGACAAGCTCAGTAAATAACAGAGAGCAGAATGAAGCATCCATCTGGCTGGCTATCAACAATCTGTCCAATACATGTCAGAACTTTGTTCAGACACACTCTATTACTGCTCTTACTTAATTTCATCAGTACATATTGATTATATTTAATTAGTTTTGTGCTTTAACTCCTATCCCATCTTCTATTGTTCTGCATGACAAGACAAGTTATCCAAAGAAGCCGCATTGTCATTCTCTCAAAATACAATAATAGTAAAGGTATCTTAGTTTGCATATTAATTTAGGTAACAATGCTTAATGGGGTAATTGGCTGATAAATCGTTTATAGTTCAATACTGCTTTCTGTACTGCATGTCTAACTGAAAACTACTGCTACCTGCAATAAACGCAATTATTTTCCTATCTAAGAAATGGTCCGAGGTGCTGTGGTGCACAACGGAGAAAACAATGCAACAGGATTGGGTGAGCATGGCTTTTGACTTGTGTGTCATAAAATACACACAGACATGCATCACGATATTCTCATAAAGCTCACGTACAAAGCAGAATGATCCAGAAACAAAGGAAAGGAATCCTTCACATGTTTCATTTAAATTCTTATTGGTGTCAACATGTCTCTCATCCCTTTAAACCTGACATTTCATTTTCTTTCCGGTCTTTCTCTTGTTAATTCTCATTTAATCTTCTTCCTTCCCCTACCCCTTAAAGACCATGAAGTAATTTATAATGTATACATAAACTGATATTAAGAAATTAGCATTACAAAGGAAAGAGTGGCACCCTCATACCTATTCTTCACAAAAGTTCATACATGCTGTTATGAATATTTACGCATGTTGTATAAGATTGTGCATATATATTTATGCTAATAAGAAGTCAAGTGCATAACTTGCACTTTTAGAGGGCAGCGGATACGCTGACGGGCTGCTCAACTAGAGAGTTCTGAAAAGGAAATTATCCAATTGTATTTAAATCATCTGTGCTCTCGCTTGACACTGCTGAATCTATATTTCCTTAAGCGTTCTCTTTACTTTGCTCCTAGTTGATCTGTTGCTTATTTTCAACTTTTGTATAATATGTCTTGTATGTATTCTTGACGCTAATCTAAATACCTCTTTTTTCAATTTCTTGTTTTGTAGCTTGTCTTTTATAGTAATAAATAACCATTTAAAAGGGGCTGTTACATTCTGCTCTTTAACAAATGGAAGGCTTTTTTCATTAGTATACACTTGCTTCTAACAGTGTTAGAAGTACCCTTTTATTACATTCTCCAATTTTTATGATTAGGGTTCACCATAGGAGGTAAATGCCTTTTCTTTGTAATGCATTAAGACTAAGAAAGCAGCACCTGCTGTTAAACACATCACACGACATGAATTAGCTGTATTAGGCACTGATACACAGTTTCAACATACATTTCAATCAAGTCAAAGTGAGTCAACATGAAGAACAATTAAGGCTGATAATCAGTGTTAATGACTTTGTGGCTTATTGATTGCCAATTCACATCATCTACATTCATGAACAGCATTCACTTTTCTAATAAACAAAAGGCACTGTTATCACCCCTTGTACTCACTGTGATATTTATTTGATGTTTCTTTCTTTTTTTAGATGAAGAAGTAAAGGAAAACCTAAGCACACTGCCCGATGAACCGGTAGCTATCATAACCAATGGGGGAGGAAACTTGGAACACATCACTCAGTCCACCACTAATGGAGCCTCTGATGGCGAGATCAGCGTGACATTTCAGCCTGGGTCGAGCCTGGGTGTTTCTGAGGGAGAGCCCGGACAGGGGATAAATGTCAACAACAATGACGAGGAAGAGGAGGAAGAAGGGATTCTGGTGATGAGAGCAGAACGTGTGATCATCACAGATGAAGGGGAAGATGTACCTGAGGATCTAACATCCCAGGACGCTCAGCAGGAGAGCATTCAGACTCCTCTGCCAAATGAAGAAGAATGCAGGGAAACAGAAACTGTCACACAACCAGAGAAGAGTGAGGCAACTACAGAGGCAAACCTAGCAACTGGTGAAGGAGAAGTGCAGGGAAACCAAAATGGAGAGACAAAAGCAGAAGGACAGGACCAAGAAGACCTGATCTCAGTGCAGCTGCAGTCCCCAGCCAGCGCTCTAGAGGGCTCCACAGTGGCTTCAGTGCCCGTCTACTCTGAGGGTCAACCCCCCACCCTCACCTTCACCACTGAGGGTGAAGCTGCAATGTCAGCTGAGGAAGTTGAGGCCGAAATTAAAGCTCAAGTCCCTGCCACGCTCCTCGGCCAGTTCCAGGAGGTTCCCCTGGCTGGTTCTCGGGAGAACCTGAGAACGGAGGCACCGCCGGGGGAGCAGGAACCTCTTCTATCGCAGGCCAAAGCCCCTGACCCCCGCATAGAGCCAGCAGCAGCAGTAGCAGCAGCAGCAGCAGCAGCTGTCAGCACAGAGACACAGAACCCCCCCAGGGCTGGCCAGGGCGAGGAGACCAGAGCACCCAAACACAAAAGCTGCCAGTGCTGCTCGGTCATGTGAAGAGCTCTTCCTGTGGATCCCCTCCCTCCATAATCAGTCTGTCTTTCTGCTCCTTTAATTCATAACACACTCCTTCCCTTGTCTCTTTGTTTAATTGATTTCTTTTCAAATTAGTCCACAAGCCATTTCCCCTTACCTTCCTCTGTTTTCTGCCCTCATTCCTTTTATTCATCTTGAATCCCACTCTTGAATTTGATGCTCCAAGAGGAAGTGAGCCCTCTCTGATGTAAACACGGGGGAGAGGTATGAGCTGGACTAGTCAGTGTTTAAAGTGCCTTTAGCAGCTCTCTACCCAGAACTTTTGAATTATCTTCTCAGACACTGTGGACCAAAATGTGAGCTTTTTTTCCTCTTTTTTTTACACTGAGTTTGATTGATTTTTTCCCTAGTTTGCAGATGAGCCAGCCAATCTACATAGGATCATAAAACCTCTACATATGAAAAAGAAAGTGTTGGAAGCAGGTCAGCAAAAACAGAATACATATGGATTATTTTTAAACGGTTGTATTAGCATGTCTAATTCATTGTTTTTTTTCATTTAAATATGAGATTTGTCCAAAGATCCAGAGAGGTTCAGAGAGGACATTCATTTAATTTAATGCCTTTAAAGCTGAATTATTATTGATTTTGGTCTTTTAGTAAAGATAATTTTAATCCAAGCATAGGGCCTGAACATTTTATTTATACAGGTTTTGACAATATACAGACTAATAGTATGAAATGGTCTAATTCCTTAACGGCGTGCACCACTGAATATTGTGTGGCACGTTTCAGTTTTAAAAGAGAGTTGCCTGGAAGTATGAATTTTGTATTTTCACCAGATGTGCTTTTCAAAGAGAGGCTCCAAGGCTCCTGAGAAAGCTCTGTGCATGATGTATAAACTGTAGACAGAAACACGTGGATTTGAGAGTGTCTGAGCTGTCAGCTTTGAAATGATTTGCTGAATGGTTTAACGATTAAACTGACATTTGTGATACATTGCTTGGTGTACTTGATGTTTTTACAGCCTTTCTGGACTCCGAACAGTGGCATTTTTTCTGAATAAATAACATTGCTCGTGCAAAGACCAAAACACTAGATTATGTTTAACCATTAATCTTTTATTTTTCTGATTCCTAAACCAGGAACAACTGGTTTATACAATAATATAATATAAAACTCTTGCAAATTTAACAAAATGGGAGTCTGCAGCCTGCCTCAGACATTTCTCTACACATGCAGCTTTAGTTGTGGTAAATGTCGGAAAATAAACTAGAACTGACAGGGTCTGAAAGAGCAGGATCACACGGACTGAACTCATGAGGTGATGACCTGGTGTTCACTGCACTGAGTTTTCTTTTTAAAAGGTCCTCCACTCATGCGAGTACATGAAGCTCCAAACTGCCTGGGGGCCCTTGTGGTCGGTCCATGGCTAACACACAGCCATCTCAAGAGCCAAAGCCTGGGTTTTGGAGGAAAGAGAAGGAAACAAATCAGCAGTTCAGTGTGTTAAATGTTTTATTCATGCCTTAGAAATCACTTTTCTTCATAAATATAAAATCTTCATAATATAATTTCTAACATTTGGTTGGTGGTATTTTCAGATTGCACGCAATTAGAGTCTAATTTTAAGTATAAAAACAATGAATCTTAAGTGTCCGATTGTGTTTTGGCTGTTGAGTTAGCGGACATTGTCCTTTGCTCTTTTAACAGCAAAGGATAACAAGCGTTGGGAAAAACAATGTCAGGTATTGCACAACTGGAACTTTCTGGTGCATTTTCCCCATGAAACTGGATGGTTTTAGTTTAAACCGCTGTGCCAGTGAGTTGAGTTATAGGGGGTGCATTAGCTTGTGTTGATCAAGGAACTCCGTGCCGCAGCCTCTTCAAAAGGCTTTGGGATGTGATATATGTTCAAAAGTGTATATAAAATGAAAATATTCAGTGTGTGTGATTGCTTTTAGTCAAATGTGTGCTGAGATTCTACTGCACTCAGATGTTACTTTAAGTACAACAGAGAACTTGAGATGCCTGTGAAGCCTGCATCAATAACAAACTGGCTATTGTTTTTACATCATTTTTTTAAATGAAAAATATGTCTATTGTCTTATCCTCAGCTAAATCTGATAGATTACTCACAAAGGGAAACTTGTTTTCCTATAGGCTACTCCATCCTATGAGTTTCCTTTAATATTGTTTGATATAATAACAACAATAAATATATTTGATGCAACCGCCTCAGATGTAAACAAATTAAAAAAGTAATTAAAAATCAATTCTGTTAGTGTCCCTGAGCGGATTAGGTTAATCTCTCTAACCAAAAATGTAATTTCCTTATATATTTGCAATTGAATCAGTGCAGTTACAAATATTGTCAAGGCTCACACACTAACGCTTGTGAGGATTCACAACAAAGCAGATAATAGAGCAAGCAGCATCCTGTTCCAGGCTTCTTGTTTAGCTGACCAGTAATACATTCTCTTAACATTATTTTATTTCAAAACAAGCTGACATTTTGACAAGCCACAGTAAAAAAGTATAAATAATACATGTAAAGATGTGATATGATTGAAGCACACATTGTAGTGTTGTTCCAGCCACAGCTCTAGTAAAGTCCTTCAATATCTCAAGGCAAATTGTACCTGATAGATCTCATTCACTTTGAAATAGTTATATGTTGTAGGCTGCAACTCATTTCCAGAATTTACCAACCAAGAACTTGCAGAATGCCAAACAAACTTTAAAGAAGGTTTTGAAAATCCCTTACCTTACCTGCACTAAATTGAGTTTAGATTATATGACTGACCATGAACCCACAACTACAGATAAGAGAGAACAAACAGTAACTTTTTTATTCATTTCACAGTCACTAAGTCAACAGGTAGTGACCATAACACTAGAAACGCGTCTTTAACAGACTCAGTTTCAGTTACACACCACGGTGCAACTGATACCTTAAATAAATAACCATACAGCAAGGCATCAGACGGACATGTTTGCTATTTTTGCATTTGTTCTCTGTTTGGTGGCTGTGAGCCATTCAGCTCCTCTGGTCTGTGAAGACGTGCTCCGGCCTTTGGTTGGGCTGTATAACGAAGATGTGGATGGAAAATGGACTTTAGTTGCAGGAAGTCTGAATGACAGTGCAGCCGCAGACGACCTAAAAAGAAGAAAGAGCGTACCGACTGACCTCCACAATTTCACAAATACGGAAGGCAACCGTGTTGGTGACCTATGCCAGGTGGATTCCCACATCCCAATCGGAGAACATTTGTTTACAATTAAGGCAGCGCCCTATAACTTTACTTGGAACTTCTACCAATCGACCTGTCCAGACTGTGTGCTGTTGAGGTTGAAATCAGCACCGAGTAAGTCAGTAGACATGTACCTGTTGAGCAAGAGAAGGGAGGTGGACCAGAAAGAGATGGATGACTTCAGAGCTCAGGTGGAGTGTCTGCACTTGCCTCCACCTTTCATAATAGCTCCAACCAAGGAGGTTTGTCCAGAGAAGACTGCCAGCAAACCAGCTGCCAATGCTGAAGAAACAGCAGAGGGACTAAAGGCTAGAGACTTTGGTTAATGTTGTCTTTTCACAGTGTGAATACATGTTGATGCATTTCAGTCTCAGTCCATCAGAGAAAAATAAAGGATTTTAAAAGTGTGAGTTGTTTTGAGTTGAGTGTACTTTTTCAAACCGTCTTGAAAGGGCTAGCTTAACATCCTGTATCATCATCATCATCATCATCATCATCATATACAGTCTTTGTGAGGTGCATATATAAACACAACACATTGACAAAACAGTAGTTCCCAACCCTTTTGACTTTTGATCCATTATGAACCGTGTATTTGGCATCCTTTGTCACACCAAAGATACATTTTCACACTTGACTTATCTTCACTTGTCCAGAATATATTGGTAGAGAGGGAAAAGGAACAAATCTTTTTTTTGTATCTCTCTTGATGTGTTTGGGTCTTGTTTTACTAAATGAAATGATTAAATGTTTACATTTCATTGTTTAAGACTTTTAACAATTTTTTTTGATCAAGCTCAATTGTCAAAAACACCCTACAACATTTTTATTTACACCATGAATAAGTCATGGGCTTATTTACTCTCAGTGTGTGAAAGAATATTTCACATTATGAATCAAAAGTATTCAATTGTGTTTGTTGCTAGGTGCTAACAGCATTTATGCTGTTGAGTTAGCAGAAGCAGACATGTCCCTTTGTTCTTTCAACAGCAAGGACAACTAACGTGAATTAGCAAACATTACAGAAACAATTTCCAGTATTGCGGACCGGGGATCTGATGCATTTTCAATATTTAGTTTACAACCATACAGCAGGTAGGTAAGGGAGGTCCAAATATCCTCAGTAAATTAAGTTTAGTTTAATGATTCCACCAAAAAAACAATGCATATTATGGAGCTCATTATGTGAGCCAATATGACTCAAACAGTTCTATTGACTGATTTAAAAAATATCTGAGTTTCATTGAAATCTCTAAAATCTAACATGTACAGTAAGATGAGTAAGAAATACCATATGTAAATTATCACAGTGTTGAAATAATAGTTTTTTACTAAGAAAATAGGGGGAGTCTACTCTCATCATTGTGCAACTGGATTTCTTTGATTTGCCACTACAATTCAAAAGCTTTGATCGTGTAGTTACCCTCATTTCACAATCACAGAATCCACAGGGGAAAGGAGACTCTGCTCTCTGGTATTTTCTGTATTGTGAAAACTGAGGTGTCTGAAATAACTTTAAAACCAGCAAGACCTTTTCATTAGCCAAATTCTTTGTACCAAACAACATTGTGACTGGCTGAGGTATCTCAGGGACTTCAAGGGACACAATATGTTTCTTGCTGTGGGAGCCATGGCTCTGCTCTGCCTGGTGTCTGTGAGCCATTCAGCTCCTCTGGGTTGTGAACACTTGCTCCGGCCTTTGCACCAGCTGGATCCTCGTCCGTTGGAGGGAAGATGGGCTTTAGTTGCAGGCAGTCTGAGTCATCTCCCGTACTTGGATCGATTCAAACAAAGAGACAGTGCCGCTGTGAACTTCTCCAGCAGCACCAGTGACACTAACATTTCCTACTCTCGCAGCATTCGGTTAGATAATAAGTGTCTGTATCATTCCTACAACATCTCCCTGGAAGGCAGCAGCTTCACGTACGATGGGACTGATAAAAGCAACCTCACCGCAAACTTCGTCCATTCGTCCTGTCAAGACTGCCTGCTGATGCGCATGGATGTGGAGTCTGGCAAGAGGCAGCATTTGTACCTGTTCAGCAGGAGGAGGGAGGTGGAGCAGGAGGAGATGGAGGAGTTCAGAGCTCAGGTGGAGTGTCTGAACATGCCTCCACCTGTTGTGATGGATGCTCACAAAGAGCTTTGTCCAGGAGCTCAAACTTTGTCCAGGAGCTCAAACTTTCTCGTTTTGAGAAACATGAGGGACAGAAGGACTGAAAACATTAACAAGATAATTAATGTTTGGATCAATTATATGTACAAATTAGCAGTGAGAGGTTATTTGTTGGAATAAATCACACCTATTTCTTCACCTTTTTACTCATCTGTATTAAATTGCTTTTTTAGGTCCTACACTTCAGAAGAGTCTGTCAACCTGTTTTAAATCGTTTTGCAAATCCTGTTTCAAAAAATGATGCATTCCCCCTTTGATACATCCCTTCCTTTTCGCATGGTGCATCAATTCTGCAATAACAATCTTTGTGTTGTTGTCATGTCTCACAAATAAAACATTTCCTCTAAGTAACTGGAATCAGTCTCTTGACTAAAGTTTGAAAATAAATATAGAAACAAGTCAATACATTTACATATTTAGATGTTAAATATTCTGTAATCTTTAGGAGCCAGTGTTGCAGATTGGAGGTCTTGTTTTTTATTTCTCTGTCATATTCACCTAATACCATTTAAGTATATAGACATTCATACTAGTCTACTTTTTAAAACACATTTTCTTAACCTTTGTATAATAATATGCAGATATCTTTAATAAAGCTCACTCCAAAGGCTTCTCAGCTCATCACACATTTTTCTTCCACACAGGGAAGAGCAGAAAATACTTCATGTTGCTCTTGTCTCTTTCAATTACTGTGGGCAAAGGACAAGGTGGTGGAATGTTGATCTGGTTTCTAATGCAAACACTGTTTTATTCCAAGAAAATGTCGTATACTGTAGATAGATAACCAAAAACAACAACTCAAATTGGCTGAGAGCCAAAATAGTCAAGTAAATAAGAAAGACAAATATATTTTGAATATTTATGCAGTTTATTATTATATTCCTACATGCAAAGTTAGCTCAATATTCACATGGTGCATCAATCCTTAAATAACAATCTTTATGTTGTCATGTCTCACAAATAAAACCAAACATTCCCTCTAAGTAACTGGAATCAGTCTCTTGACTAAGGTTTGAAAATAAATATAGAAACAGGTCAGTAATTTTACATAAGATGTAAAATCTAATTATTAGGA
Source organism: Notothenia coriiceps (assembly GCF_000735185.1). Taxonomy (NCBI): domain Eukaryota; kingdom Metazoa; phylum Chordata; class Actinopteri; order Perciformes; family Nototheniidae; genus Notothenia; species Notothenia coriiceps. The sequence goes on from NW_011350414.1 coordinate 356,872, forward strand.
TCAGTGTTGCAGATTGGAGGTCTCTTATTGTCTCTGTCATATTCACCACATACCATTCAAGTATCTACACATTCATACTAGTCTACTTTTTATAATACGTTTTCTTAACCATGTCTTGCAGATAACTTTAATAAAGCTCATTCCAAAGGCTTCTCTTCTCAGCTCATCACACATTTTTCTTCCACACATGGAAGAGCAGAAAATACTTCATGTTGTCCTTGTCTCTTTTAATGAATGTGGGCAAAGGAAAAGGTTGTGGAATCTTGATCTGATTTCTAATGCAAACACTGTTTAATTCCAAGAAAATGTTGTATACTGTATAGATAACCAAAAACAACAACTCAAACTGGCAGAGAGACAAAATAGTAAAGTAAATATATATATATATATTTTTTTTAATATTTAGGCACAGTTTATGATTATATTCTTACATGCAAAGTTAGCTCAATACTTTCGCAACCTTGATAATACATGTTGACTCCCAGATATGCAAAGTTTACAATCAATTGGCGACTTAAAGCCACCTTTATTGTAAATTACCATATTTGTAAAATACAGACATGGAGATTGAAGGGCTGTTTCTCACGATCCGAACGGATACAAATTAAAATATCTAAAGAATATGTAGATAAATACATGCACTCCTATACACCGACTTATATACATACATAATTAAACAAAGACACATAATGTATACTAATACCCACATTAAGAAGCATCAATAAAACATACAAATATAAAGTCAAAACAGACAATATATCAAATTAATAACAGTCACTAATAAATGGATGAAGATGAATATATGACAAAATAATAATATAATAATAAAATATGTACAGTAGTGAAAATGATTGTCCATAGCAGCGTAGTTAAAGTGTCTGGTGCTGGATGTGTGTCTGGATTTTTATTAATTACTAAAATACCATGAGAAAATAAATATATTATTTCATTCCAAGACCACAACGTTAAAGTCTGTGAAATAATGTGGAATTGCATTTTATAGAATTATTTTAGTACATGACAACACAACATTTGGAAAATCTGAATAAAAAAATGTAGAACTTGCACAATTGCCAATCAATTAGACTCCAAAAGTTATACAACGAAAACACCACAGTTTCAGTAAAAGTGATTCAACCAGTGTAAATATTTAATAGTCCCAGCACTCCAAAAATTCCCTCATTTCACAACCAGAGGAAAAGAGGACTCTGCTCTTTGGCATTGGCAGTATTATGAAACTGGAGGTCTCACTATAAAATCAGCCTGGCATTATCAGCATCCTAATCTGAGTTATTCAGTGTTGCATGCGGACAAAAGAAAAGACAGCAGACAGTATTTCATAACATAAAGCCATGTTTGCTGTGAATGTCATCACCCTCCTGTGTCTGATGTCTGTGAGCTATGCAGCTCCTCTGGGTTGTGAAGACTTGCTCCGGCCTTTGGATCAGCTGGATGCTCGTCATTTGGAGGGAAGACGGGTTTTAGTTATCGGCGGTATGTGCGACCTATTACATGTCGAGAGATTCAAAAGCAGAGACAGTGCCTCCCTTAACTTTGCCAATGCCAGCGAAAGCTCCAAGATGTCCTTGACTCGCATCTTTGGTTTTGGTGACAGCTGTCGATATATGCACTCCAACATCACACTAGGAGAAAGCAGCTTCACCTACGATCAGAGCAACCACACTGTGAGGTTCCTCCACACTTCCTGTCCAGACTGTCTGGTGATGCGCTTTGACAACGAGTCGCAGAAAACCCTGCGTTTGTACCTGTTCAGCAGGAGGAGAGAGGTGGAGCAGGAGAAGGTGGAGGAGTTCAGAGCTCAGGTGGAGTGTCTGAAGTTGCTTCCACCTGTTATGATGGATCCTACCAAAGAACTTTGTCCAGAGCAGAGCGATCGTCATTCAGCAGCTTCTGAAGACTGATGGGAAACAACAGCCTGAGATACTTTGCCTCATGATCATTGACGATATTGGGTCAATAACGTGTCAATACAACTAAAATATTTCAATGTCCTTTGGTTGTGTTTTTTAATTGAGAAGTATCTTTTCCACACCTCATAATCACATTTTTAAATGTATTTTCAAATATGACAATGAGGCTCGATCTGAGTTGCACAAATCTCCCAGTATTAGATCAGGACAAGGCCTCTATTATCAGCCTTGGTGATTGAATGGTTTGCATATTTATATTTAAAAAAAATCATACACACATCCAGCTGTAGAATTGCACTTTATTTATTCATGAAATTATTGAATGCATTCACAATTCAAATAAAATTGATCCTGGAACTTCATAAATGTTTAGAAACTTGAATATTGTATTGTGTTTGATTCCTGAAGAGGCTGTGTTCTTAGTTAAAAAGAGAATCTATAATGTTAATAATTGTTAGTTGTAGCCCTAATCCCGCTCATAAGGAAATAACACAATACTTATTTATGCTCTCTACTGTATTTCTCTAACACATAGGCAAGAGATTATTGCACATTCAGAGGTTAATGGAGTTATTCCAATGCAAACATTGATATTTCCCCGAAAAAATTGAACGTTCTTTCATTGCACAATAACGGGGATTACAGCTAATGGATAACTACGTTTTTTTGCAAAACTGTAGTCTCTTGCAAGTTGTACTATAAAACCAACTCGACCCTTGATTGTTTTTTAATGAAGAAGAATCTTTCCCACCTCAGTATCACATTTTGAAATATATTTTTGAAATATAAGAATGAACCTCAGTCATTGATCGGAGAAGTTTCACACACCTCCAATGATAAGATTAGAACAATGCCTCTCTTATCAGCCTTTGTGGTTGAATGGTTTGCATATTTATAAAGTCATATTCTAGCTGTAGAAATTGCACTTCATTAATTCATGAGAGTTTTTATTGCATGCAGTTCAAATAAAAACCTGACAGATCCTAACAATGAACTTTGTATGAAACAAAACACAAGTTATCAAGCAGGGACAAAAGGCCTGAGAGACATTTTGTTCAAGAATGTTCTTTTAACTGAAAATCAATACATTTTTCATAACAGGAATGTTGGAGTTTTGCATTTGGGCACTTTTGACCTTATGCAATACTTTCCTTTTGAGCCTCAGGGTCTGGGGGGGTCCGAAAACCAGTCAGTATCTGGTGTGACCACCATTTGCATCACGCAGTGCAACACATCTCCTTCGCATAGAGTTGATCAGGTTGTTGATTGTGGAATGTTGGTCCACTCCTCTTCAATGGCTGTGCGAAATTGCTGGATATTGGCAGGAACTAGAACACGCTGTCGTATACGCCGATCCAGAGCATCCCTAACATGCTCAATGGAAGACATGTTAGGGTTAGGGTTAGGGTTAGGGTTTAACCCTAGGGTTTTCGGACCCCCCCAGACCCCCCAAATAAAGCAAAACTGCACGTTTCAGAGTGGCCTTTTATTGTGGCCAGCCTAAGGCACACCTGTGCAATAATCATGCTGTCTAATCAGCATCTTGATATGCCACACCTGTGAGGTGGGATGGATTATCTCGGCAAAGGAGAAGTGCTCACTATCACAGATTTTTTCAGATTTGTGAACAATATTTGAGAGAAATTGTTATTTTGTGTATGTAGAAAATGTTTTAGATCTTTGAGTTCATCTCATGAAAAATGGGAGCAAAAACAAAAGTGTTGCATTTATATTTTTGTTCAGTGTAACTACGCTTTAGTTTTTTTTATCGGAACAAGGCTTGATATCCTCCACAACAGCTATATAAACACTACAAAACTGATTTTGACAATTTGAGCCAAATCTTAAGGTCTAAAAAAAAAAAGTGTATAATTTGGTGTTAGGGTCTGGGGAGACCCGGCAGAATTGTTTTGGGTGACTGGGTCAAATTTGGCCCAGATTCATTCAATCAAGATTAATCTTTGACTTCTTTGAGTGTTTGGGACTGAGATAAATCATGGGTCAAAATTGACCCGTGAACACCATGAACGGTAACAGCTTTCGAACACAACACAAGGATTAAGAGTAATAACAAATACATGATGATTAAAACATTTTTACTGAAAGTCTGCACAGCTGCTTCAGTTTCAGGTTTCTGGTGTTGTTCATGGTGCTCTGTCACACTGCATCACTCACTGGGACACCTGAACGGAGGCTACTATCAATATTACTTATAAGTAACACATTTGCATTAACTACTATAGATCTGAAAGCATTTCCTGGAAACATACATGTATACAGTGATACCCAAACGTTATAAATAATGCAATAACACTGATATATTTGTACACTTTATCTCTCACATAAGTGGACAAATGTAATGTAAGCCCATAGATCTCTTGCGTCCTTTACATACAGTGCATTGTACAGAATGAATGAATTATTTCCGTTAAGTAAAACAAGAATGGCATATAACACAGGAAACATTATGTGTTTTCTCTGAGTTACTGGAACTAGTCTTTAGAATAATAGTTTTAAAGTTAATGTAGAAAGTGACTACTACATTTACATATTCAAATGTCATATTGTGTGTACTTCTTAAGAGCCAGGGTTGAACACTGGAGGAGTCTTATCTCTTTTTTTCAGTGTCATTCACTACACATCCCTACTAATCAATGTAATTTATAATACGCCAGTGACAAAGACTCTATAAAATAATATATAAATAATAAGGCTTTATCTCAGCTCATCCCATATTTTTTTCTACCAAGGCAAGAACAGAAAATACTTAATTTTGTCCTTGACTCTGTATAACATCAAACAATGTGTTATTTCCGGTAAACACCTAAAGTGAGAGAGAACCAAAAAACAGTACAACTAGTTTTTGAACTTTCTATTGCACAATACAGAAATACACAGTCAGGATCATTCACTTGTACTGTGTTGCAATACTGGACATTCTTGAGCCAAGTTGAACTATAAAAATGGAGAGCCCATCTAAACCAGCTCCATTCTTGGTGAGAGCTAACAACAGAGCCACTGATCGAAAGCAGAGTTCTCTAAATCATCACAGAATCTGTATAATTGCAACATGTTTGCTTTGTTGGCGAGTGTTCTCCTCTGCTTGCTGTCCGGGAGCCAATCAGCTCCTATGGTCTGTGAAAGACTGGTCCATCCTTTGGGTCAGCTGGATCCACATCATTTTGAGGGAGGATGGGCTCTAGTAGCAGGAAGTCTCAACCACGCACCATCCATGGAGGCCCTGAAGCTGAGAGATAGCATCACTATGTTCTTCTCCAACTCAGGTGAAGCTCCCGATTTCTCTTACACGCAAATCAACCGCTTTGGTGATCAATGCCAGTACCTACGCTACAACATCACCGTCGAGGGCAGCGCCTTCACCTTCAATGTGGGGAATCGCTTCAACCTCACCGGGGACTTCCTCTATACTTCCTGTCCAGACTGTGTCGTTATGCGGTGGATTGTGCAGTCAAGTAAGAGGAGATCTATGGACCTGTATCTGCTGAGCAGGAGGAGGGAGGTGGAGCAGAAGGAGTTGGAGGAGTTCAGGCATCAGCTGAACTGTTATGGGCTGCCTACACCTGTTGTGATGGATCCAACTAAGGAGTCCTGTCCAGACCAACCTGAGAGCGAACCGACAGCAGCAACAGAAGCTCAGGTTGAGGAGAAAACTGAGGAACAAAAGGCCTGAGGGACTTCGGCACATTTGTTCATGATATTCTGTCACGCAGTATAGGAATTAAGTATGACTGAATTGCTTGGTGCTTTGTTAAGATTGAATATTTCCACATATATTTATTTTGATATTAGGGCTTATAGATCAATAAAATAAGTACATATTTATTTGGCATGGAGATATTTCACCCAAAATCAATTTCTTGAATGCAACGCATGACATGATGAATCTCACTTTCTATTCATACCTGTGTTTTCATTTAGCAAATGTAGTGCAGCAGACAGAACAATCTGTTTTCTTTCTTTAAATATGTGGACATCTCAGTATTTTTCTCAAAATGTTCTGTCATGATTACAAAATAATAAAAAACATGTTCAAAAACTAATGCTGAATACTTGTACAATCTGTTAATAAGTAAATAAATATACAGTAAATGAACATATCAGTGTGCTGTGAAATACATCTTAAACTAAACTCTTTATGTTATTCATTTGGAAATCTAAAGTAACGAAACTATAGAATAAATTACAGTTTCCCCCCGGGATATAAGAGGACAATATTACATGCTGGAATTATATAATCACTTCTTCCTCACTCACTTGCATGCTGCAATAATTACTGTGATACTTGCTAATTGTATTAGTACTATACATTTTTAAAATCCACAACAATAGGGTAAGCCTCTAGCCTCTGTGTTAGTGCATGCACGTGCCCATTCAGTGCTAGTGGATGTTTGCTGCGTGAGCATTGTATGCAAATGTGGGCGTGCACGATTGGTGTACTGAAGGTGTTACTGTGGGCAGGGGAGGAGAGACAGGCAGCAGGGCGGTGGAGCTGTTAGCAATAACATTCATTCTGTGGTGATTAAACAACAGTGACCTGAAACAAGACAACTGGGCTTACTCAGAAATGAGTGTCTGTCATTTGGAGGGCATCTTCAAAGCATTTTGTTACCAGGTATGTGCAAGTGTATATTATAGTTTTCTTTATTTTAATTGTTTGGTTCAACTTGAAGTTACTGAACACCTGCTTCAATTATATGCCAATCAGGGGATAAATTACCTTTGAAAACAACTTTCTAATTCTAAGAGCCAAGCCTGCAGAGACTGGATTTTCCTGCTGTTTCTTTTTGCCACAGTTACTAATGCATATTTAAGTCAGAGACTTGAGCATATCACTATGTCAGCAACCATTAGACAGCAGAATATTTTTAATTAGCGAGGAAGTTGGCTGCATCTATGAAAATCATTTGCATTTTTGTCAGATGCCCTCATATGTTAAACTTCGTTAGGACACTGCTGACCACAGAAAGTAGAGCACGTTTATTTGTAAGGCCATCACAGATGTATTTTTAATGATGATCATGATTTAATTGTTCTTTTCATAAAGTGAGCTCCTTTGCAGATAATGAGCAAAACATAAGTCTGTTGCATAATGGAGTTTTAATCCAAGAACTTCAGTAACCTCTCTTACCCAAAAAGACAGTTGGAGAACATTAGGTTATATTCTGCCAGTTTTCTCCGAGCGTTTTGGAACACAAAACAGAACAGCATGTCATATTAGAAATAATGCCCTGAGTTTATTGAATCTAATCTACAAACTGCAAGGCAAATATCTCATTAGGGCTTGCCAGAGTTTACAACAAGAGTATCAAATTGGATTACCATACCTTAATATCAATGAGGGGATTGTAGTATTGCAGGATGATCATATTAAACATTTAAGCTTGCTTGTTTTTAGCAGGATTTTCATCTGAATCAGCAGGGGTTTGTGAATAAAACAGTTTAAGCAGAGATTTGCAATAGATTTCAGTGTTCGATGGCCCTCTCCCTGTGACAGAACACTAGTTTTGCCTCACCATTTCATGAAACTTCACCTTCAACTCTCATTCAATGAGTAACATATTATGCATCTTTAATGAATTGCATGACCGGTGTTAACATGTGGTATAGCCTATCTTATTTTACCCAAGTTACTGAATATAACAAAGTCTTCTCCTGTTATTTTCTGCCGATCACAAAACACAGTCAATGATTGAGTCTCAGACACAGTGATGACTTTGTGGGAATGCCAACTCTCCCCTCCCACTCACATCCCTTGAAAAAACAGCCAGTGTGACAGGAGCCAGACACATTTCATAATGGGTACTGATTTAAAACAATGACCAATTCTGAATCTATTATAAGTTGTTTATTCCTCCTGTAGACTATAGGACATTAAACAAAAACACATTTACAATAGCAAATATAAGAAAACAGCCCAGTAAAAGTTATGTGAATCTGGTGAGTGGTTCCCCCATCCAACCATTGTTTGGTTGTAAACAGTGTCTGTCATGACTCACTGCCCTCATCCTAATTTACCCACATTAGGCCCCACTTGTTCTGGTTCTTGTTGTGCTTTGGTGCCTACATGCTCTGCCATCATTGTAATAGTGTTCCACATTTGTCTAACCATGTCAAGTTCAGTCCTTGTTTTCTGTACATGAAGGGTGAGCTGTGCCGCAAGTCTCTATCTAACTATGCATCTGTTGTATCAGTCCCAATGCCTCATCAGAGACGTGTGTGTGTGTGTGTGTGTGTGTGTGTGTGTGTGTGTGTGTGTGTGTGTGTGTGTGTGTGTGTGTGTGTGTGTGTGTGTGTGTGTGTGTGTGTGTGTGTGTGTGTGATTAAAGAAAGGTGTGTTCAGCAGAAAACGTTATACGATGCACAGTGGAGTAACTTCCTAAAAGAGAAACAGTTATTAAGAGTCTGCTTGTCGACAACAGAGCTCTGATATTAAAATATAGGACACCATGGTACTACACATCAACTAATTGCTCTTATCCTGCACTAACTGTTATGCAGTATGATTTACACACAAACGGATGAAAAATTAAAAGAAAAAACAAAATAAAGGGTCCTAGTTAGGTTACCACAAAGATAAAATGAAAAGCAATTTTTGAAATTATTCTTTGTTTATTTCGTATATTCAACATTTATTTTTAAACGTGAGGTTCGTTGTCCTAGCTGCAGTGTTGTAACACAGGATGAAGGCGGATTAAAAGCTCTTGGCATTTCATTTCTTTTCCACAGTAAATGTCACAGTAAATACAGTGCGATGATTCATTCACTTGGTAAATTCAGCAATTTATTTAATCTGTGATGAAATAATGCGTTATAAAATAGTGTTGGTTGGTAATCTTGGATAATCACTATGTTATTCCCCCTTTTCCTCTGTGTGTTTCTCTGCTTTCCCGCAGTGGCTGGCTGGAGGCCGAACATTCGGATTGCTCAAAACGGTTTTACATCAGCAGACTTGTCACCATGGCAACAAAGCCATTGGCCTGGCAGGATCAGGGTCCTCTCAACACACTAGAGGAGGGGGTCAATGAGTTCTGGGCGCAAGGTGTAGCAGGTGCAACCAAAAGCCATGACTCCCCACTGCAAGATAAAGAGGCTCACAGGGCAGAACCTGAAGAGGACATAAACGCCCCGGAGCCTGGAGCTCGATGCTCGCCTAACGACACAGCTGATGCAACTGAATCAGAAAACCAGGAATTAACAAGAATGTGTGTGTGCACCCCCAGGGAGACACAAGAGATGGTGACAGAATTAGAACAAGCTGCCCAACTTTCAGAAGCATTACAGGATCAAGAGGAAGCGGAGAAGTCTACTGATCCATGTGAGGATGCTTTCCCGCCTCCTCCAGCCTTTATCAGTGCTCCATCAACAGAGGACTGCTTTGAAAAAGAGAGCTTTTCTAGCCTAGAGGGGGAGGTGGCTGCGTGGATCAGTGATGCTGAGATCATATCAGACCAAATAGAAAACCCTCCGTCTCCTGATAGACAGATTAGTCCAGAAGGGCCTCCTCTTCTGCCTGAGCCGGTAAATAGAGAAACAGAGTCATCACCTGAGGAAAATGGCTCACAGCTGAACGTCTTACAGGATAGTTTCAACAGTGAACCAGATAATATGCCAAGGGTTCCCGCCGCCGCAATAAATTCAATTGTTCATCAGTCTTTCGAAGCCTCATATTCTGCCTTTGAACAAGACCCAACCTCCTCTACAGTTCCCTCTGTCGAACATCAGGAGGAGCTGTTGTCCCAGAGTCCAAGTGAACCTCCTTCCCCCAGGGGAGAAAACCAGGAAGCGGCACAACAGGTGCACGGCCAGAGCTCCTCACCTTTGTCAACTGTTGCCATGGAGCTGTGTAAATGGGGCGGAGCAGCTTCTCAAGGCCCCGGTTGTTTGGTAGCTGTGAGAGAAAGGCACAGAGGGGCGGGGGAAAGCACAGAGGGAGAGAGCAAGCAAACAGGTGGAGAGGGAGGGCAGAGAGAAAGAGGACTTGAAAGGAACAGGTTGCTTGAGCAGCAACACGGCGGAGGACTGTTAACAAAAACACACCGAGCAGAAGAGGTTAAGCCAGGAAAACACAGCTTTGTGTATTCTAAACACACCAGGATGGAGAGTGACTCATATGATGACAGCCAGAGTGACAGTGGGGTTTCAGCTGACTTCTCCCCATGCAGCACTTTGGAGGGCAACACCACCATCTCTCCAGCAGCGGCACCGAAAGAGACTCCCATTGAGAGGGAGATCCGACGGGCTATAGAGCGTGAACACAGCCTGAGAAGGTCCAGAGGGTTACCCAATCCACCTACAGCACCAGAGTATGTAGAGATCCCTCTGAGGAAAACTGTTCTCTGCCAGTCCATCACTCTAAACTCTGAGAGGTGTCAAGGCAAAGACAGGCAGTTTGCAGGCAAGAAGATGCAGCAAGAGATCCATGAGGAGACCCAGAGGGAGCAGGATCTGGTGAAGCTTGGAACAGTTCCAGGTTTCTATGACAAAGGCACGGTACGCCAGCTCAAAGACAGAAAACAACTTTTTGAGGCCTTTCAGAAGCCGGATGACTCAACTCTAAGTCTGTCAGCCAGGAGTCAGGCCATGTCCTGGTCCTCTGTCAGTGACATTTCAACCCTGGAGGACCAGGAGGACAACTCATCACAGGCGTCCACCATAAGAGGCTCACATGTGGAGAGGATTCACACACAAAGTCAAAACCTAGCAAAAGGGGGGGGCACTCCGCGAGGAGCGGGCTATTCTGAGGGGAAAGGCTGTCAGGTTATTATCCTGGAGAACAATCTGAGTGTCCCAGCGCTGAAGCTCTACCACGCCAAGCCAGAGGCACAGCCCGTCACTGTCGTAGACTCTGGAAGATCTAACTTCACATCATCCAGAACAGGAGGCCATGATGGGATTAAAGTGAGAGAACACAAAAAGGAGGAGGTAGAAGACGAGGGGGCACCCAAGGAGAACCCCTTTTTCAAGCTGCGCTCCTCAACAAATTTGGTTAAAGTAGAGAAGGATATCCGGGAGGCTCAGGAGAGGGAGAAGGAGCTTCACAAGCAGAGGATCAGCCTGTATGGTGGCACAGAGGGCCCAAAGGGAGCGGGGGGAGGTGGGGGGCCAGTCATCGCAGAAGGAAAGACTCCCACGTTATCTTCTTCTTCACTGAACGGACTGGCTGTTCCTGAATTACCCGTCTCATCATCCAGACGGGGAACGAGACCCACGGCAGGTTAGTGTGGTGTGTGTATGGGATGATTGATTCTGCCCATAAGCCCACTCAAACAATATGTGTGTAGGTATGTGTGGGTATGAGGGTATTTTCTTTTATATCTGTGCTGAGGTGATGAAAACCCCCTGAACTAGCTCCGCAAGCACGTTATTTCATTTTTCTCATGGTCAGTGGAAAACCTCAAAACAGCTTTCCAAATCATTGTTAGCCGTTATGAGCAATAATTTTGCACTGGAGACCATAAGCTGCCGGACAAGAAAATACGATTCTGTTACTCCACAATAAAGCATCTAGTCTGTCAAATTAATTGCGAAAGCTGCGGTGAAGAAAAGTCCTGAGTCATATCTCGACACTTTATTGTGTCAGCTAGAGAGGAGCACTTTGAAAAAGTCCAATTTCAGGATAAAAAGTGCATAGAACTTGCTTTTTCTTAGTTATTATGGTTATATAGAGTCAGTGTAGGGACAACAAAAGCACATTTGAAATAAAGTGCTGCCAATTCAGCGTGCTGAGAAGACAAGTTTCCACTTGCAATTTCAACTTTGCTGCCATTGTTTGTATGTGTTACAGTGATTCCCTAACAGGGTTACTTGTACCGAAAGGGGATACTTCTGCTGTATGTATTCATATATATGTATATATTATTAGATTAAACAAATAAGGCAACATAGTCACGTGTAACACCAGAACCAGTAAGTAGAGAGGTCAAATGGTAAATGGTTGAAAGTAATGAATGAATAGCTTCTGCTCTAAGTGTACTAGAATGCTAACTTGAGCAAGCTGTATTAATCATTTAATAACAATATGAGCTTTTGTATAATTATATATAATAGTGTTAAACAACGCCCAGTTTTAAGTTAAGCCAAATAACTCATTTGGAACATGATGGTTGTTTCACGGGGCTGTGAGAAACTTCAGACAACAGACTGCTGGACAGTATGTTTGTGTTTTGTTGGCAGGGATGGTTGCCATTCGTGTTTTCTTTTAGGCTGCATTTGAATGAAAGTGTGGCCCGTCATCGTTGGTGCAACAACTGCGTGACAAACCCATCAGGGTGTGCTACAGGCCCTGAATGACCATGACTCAGTGTTGGGAGATGAACAATCATGAATTGTTATATAGACAATTCATTATTTTCATATTCTTTCATGACCTTCAAACAAAGGTCTTTCTCTAAATTCCCTTTGTGTTCCTCTCCTTTCATTTCACCGTGCTGCCACACCACGTTTACTCTTAATTTGATTCAAAGAGGTTTTATTGTTTAGCACAGACAGGAACACTTTTGCCTCTTTGGTGCCTTGCTTTTGCTGCCCTCACCCACTTAATATTCTTTCTCTCTCTTGCAGCACGCCAGTCAGTTGGCAGGTTAGGCATGTGGCCCCCGCCCCAGTCTGAAGAGGAGAAGATTAACCGGCCAGAGGTGAGTCACCTTAGCCGCTCATTTCTATTGCAATAAAGTTTAAAAATTAACATTGCCTTAATACTACTGCTTGCTTGGTATGACATGATTGGACCATGTAGAAATAATACCAGGCCTCATTAGGTATTATTTTCTATATACAGTACATTCGAAATGCCAACCCTACCTATCCGGTACTGGACATGCAAACGTAGGCAAAACATCTTCCTAGGTCTTCCTCGAATGCAGTTAAAAGGATATCGCGTTCCTTCTTCTTTAACTGAGAGTTCATGAGTTGCAGTTGCTTTGGGTGCTTCAGGGAGTTGCTGAGGATATGAACGTATGCTTAAAACTGAACTGGATTGTAAAAGGTTTAATGAAGAAAGGCGTTTGGGAAGACGTCAGCAGCAAATATGGGCCACAAACATCTGATAACATACTGAACACACAGTAAGGAGGAGCTTATCTTTATAGATAAGGGAAGAAGGCAAACACCCTTGGGACAGACAGGGAGCGAGAGAAGGAGTGTGTGTGTGTGTGTGTGTGTGTGTGTGTGTGTGTGTGTGTGTGTGTGTGTGTGTGTGTGTGTGTGTGTGTGTGTGTGTGTGTGTGTGTGTGTGTGTGCGCAGTCAATACCGGAGAAAGTAGAAAGTAAATTGACAATCCCACTGATTTTCGGTACCTGCCTTGTGGGTCTTGCATCTCTTTGAAACTGTGCTATCTCTGATTAGAGTCGAGTGCTTCTCCTTCAATTCAGTTTGGCATTGATATGCTGGTTTTAGCTGCACACTTAGTTTGACGGTGACATTAGCAACGTTTTGCTCTGTTTCCTCTCTCCCCCTCATGCCTCTCTCTTCTCCTCTCTCTCTGCTGGTTGGTTATCTGCTCTCTGCACAGACCTGGTTTCTGATTAAAGTTCAGGAATAAGCGGGGGATTGCAGGGGAAATGGCCTCAGTTGTTGACTGACTCTTAGCAAACACGGCCTTGGATCACAGTTGCATTAACCTCCCTCTGACATGCAGAGCTAATGATGCTCATCCAAAGAGATGTCCTCTAGAGGAAATATACTCACCCATTTCTTTTTATCTTTTTTGCTCCATTTCCCCTGTGTTGGCTCCTTTCTCCTGCTACAACACATCTGATGTTTCTACTCTTTAATTCTTTCTCTTCTCCCTCTTTTATATGCAGCATTTTATCTCCTTAACTTTGCATTCACTAATAACTCCTGCTTTCACATCTTTTTACCCAGGTCCTCCAGGGTTCCCTGACCCCCAGACAGAAGACTTCTCTGGTGCAGCGCTGGGAGTCCGGTCTAGTCAACGGACACAACACAGAGGACGACTGAGGAGACGTTTCTAGAGTGATCTGAAAGAGTGAGGTTACATGAAAACTTGTAGTTTTTTAAGTGGAGGGCTGAAGGAGATAAAAAGGAAAGCAGGGAGGAAAATTGGAGCAGTGATGAAGGGGAGGAAAGACAGAATGTGAATCCAAAAGAGGTCAGGGATTGAGGCTACAAAGGGGGTCAGGAGGATCGGGACCAAGGTAAAGGATTGCTTGTGGATTAAAAACCCTGAAGAGTCCTCCATCAAGAAGGAGATAAAAAGAAGGAGGAGGGCCGCCTATTAGTGGATAAGCAATTGGCCTGTTTCCTGTGCTGGAAAACTCTAAGACTAATGAATGTTTAAAGGCAGAAAATAATAATGACTTTGCACCAGGGGAAAGAAAAATGTAAGTTTAGTAAGAATTAAGTTCTTTATCATTGGAACCTTTTTGTAATAATAAGGAGTTGTGATGTATTGATGAAAATAGATTAAGTGGGGCTGTTTGTAGCTAGAAAAGCAATGTGTCATCCCCAGTTGTATGCCTTCAATTATTTTTATCCTGAGTTATATTACACCTCAATTATCAAATAGAATCCCATTTAAAAGCCATGCAATAAATCCTGTAGCTCAATGTGTTTAGTTTATAATGAGGTTGTGTCAGAGGTCATTCATTATAGAGTTTATATACCTAGCAAAAAGTCTAACACAAAAATATACTGTTTCACTAAGAGAAAGAATTTCATCATTATGGTTTTAAGCACTTTGTTGAGGTTTTCCTTTTATGGTTACTCAGCGCATAGAAAACTGATCTGAATTGTTTAACCTTTGGTAAACCTTGAATGACTACTTATGTTCTTATGTTTCTTGCATCACTAAGAGCTAGATTATAGTGAAATTAAGCACCTTTCTGTAACAATGCAATGCTGATCTGGATTTGAGAGCTAAAGGATTTTAATACACATCTAATGCTTAAGAAATAGTTGCTCTGTTGTTTTTTCAAATGATGCAGGAAAAAAGTATTTTGGAATGAAACTTGATTCACACAATAACGAGTGTCTCTTTTATTTTCCTTCACTATTTTTGTATCGGACTGAGGCATACATGATGTAAAAGTAGTACTTTTAAGGATAGTTTTCTAAATCATGCACCAAACCAGCCTAACACTAAACTATTCAAGGCAGTCTGAATTCCACAATGGATCCAGCGCGGTGCAGTTCTGTCAGGGCACAGACACTTTGAGATGGCCACAACATAACCGCCACTGATCCTCTGAACATCCAAATGCTCTATGTTTTTGATTTTGGGTCCCTTTACACATTCCATGGTCAAAGAGAAAATGTGTCGCCATGGATACAGCTTTGAAGAAGATGGAGGCTTTGCTAAAATGACGCAGCATACAGTACATGCCACAGTGGACCTTTGTGTGTGTGAGATCAGCAGACCACGCTTTACTGACCTCCCAATCTCCTGTGAATAATTCATCACCTCATTCTGACTGGACGCAGCCCGGTGAGATTGCCAGTACATATTATTACGGTGGAGCTGCAGCAATTTAAGCGCTCAAAATTATTAATAAGCTTCATTCCTCACTAGGCAACTTCCCTCACATCACCACACTTCCAGGTCTAATGGCACATTACCAAAAGTCTTGGTAGGAGAGTAAGTGATTTAGGAGCCTGACAACATGTGGAAATGAAGAATAGCAAACAAACCACACTCCATGGTAGAATAAAAGCTTGTCACTGAAGGGAAGAGTCATACCAAACAGTGTAATTACTTGGAGTAATGTCAGATTCTAAGATGAAAGATTCATTTTTATGCAAGGACAATCAAATATGGCAACCTATCCAGGTGGGTCAAACTTCACATTCCACCGTATCTCTCTGATATCCATCTAATCTGATCTGGCTGCTTTTCAGATGTGGTTACCAAGAAACGAAACCCACACACCTGTCTATTGCCTGCTCATATCAATACTCATTTCCTCAATATTTCATAATCACCACCTTCCAAAGTCCTACTGGCAGGAAGTCATTGAAGCAGCATTGTGTTGGTGTCTTAAGGATTAGCCGCTGCTCTTGTAATGCCTCTTTGTCTAGGGGACAAAAGTATAAGAGGGAGTGCACGGTATGAGAGTGTGTGTGCGTGCGCGTGCGTGTGTGTGTGTGCACTGTCATCAGACAACAAAAGAAAGTCAGCGATTGTTATTTTGATGTCCTCACATATGGGCATTTTGCGTTTTATAATGCTTCATGTGGGTGTGACTCTTTGATGCTGTGAGAGAAGGGTAAATCAAATGGCAGAGCTGAGTCACAGACATTAAAAAGTAAATATCATGCAATGTGTGTTTAACTGTATGGAGAGGAGGAGAGGACCTATTTATTGTAACAGTCGTTCACTGCCGACGTACATTTCCATTACGTGTATGTGTCTTTAAAAACAAATGTTTCCTTAAAACAAGTAGAAAGAATGTGTTTCTCTCAAATGAGTTCTCACATTAATAAACACAATTACACATTAGGAGAAAAAAATTGGCAGTTATTAATTTGTTTGCATTATTGTGCTTGGTAAGTGAAGAGTGTTGAAGGGGGAAAGATAGTTGTGATCAAGTTTCACGCTTTGTTAAACATACAACACTCAATATATTTTGCTCTTGAAATAAGATTATCTTCTACAAGGCTGTCTGCTTAATAGTATCGAATGTTCCTGAAAATCCAATGAAGAAAGCTTTCAAATCGAAAGCAGTCAAGGCCTTGAGCTACTGTGTCAGAGGAGTGCAGGAAAATGGACAAAGAAACAGACTTTATAGTACTTGTCCAAATCTATGACGATAATCACATGAGAAGGTTGTGCCACTTTAATCAATACATTAGAAAGTGTATTACAACAGATCAAAATCAATTATAAACCCAAACCTGTTGACAATCTTCCAACAATTTTCAGATTTCGGCACACGCGTTCATGTTCAGTTTCTGCATACACACTATGCTACTACATTGGAGACACACCATGGGGTGGCATCAAAGAGCAATTACCATGACTTTCAGGGTTTCCAGTGTCATCTGATATAAACCTGACTCGTGGCTCAGTGTGTCACATTATGCACACAGGGTGAGGCTGTCACAAGCCAGTGAACTGTGGGTACAAATGAAGGTGCCACTTGAATTCATCACATCAAGCCTATCGTTATTCTGCCTCTTATACAAACAAATCAGCCGAACGTCATTATCTAAAGCTGAATATCTTCACTGTGTGAGCATCAGCTCACATGTGAATGCACACAGGAAGAGTGACTCAGACATTACATGTTAGACGTTTTATCCTAAGTGACTTACATACTCAATACTGTGGGCGATCCCCGCAGGAGCAATTTGGGATGAAGTGTCTTTCCCAGGGACACAACGACATGCTGACTGCAGTGGGGTTTGAACCTGTGACCCCCTAATCCGAACACCAGCGCACTAATCCACTTCGCCACACGCCTCCCCCATGGCAAACGAAGTTGACTTTAACATTTATGAAATGATTTACATTCTCAACTTTCATCTTTTTCATCTTGTCTGTGTCTATAAAAGAGAAATGAATACATACATTCCCCCGTGCATTACTGCGACTGTGCTGTGAAAGGCCAGTGATATGTAATAAAACTGAGTACTAACACAGAGTCTGCTTTTTGCTTCTTTCTGAAGTACAATGACAGCCCTTCTCTTCAGAATTATTATCCGCCATAAAACCATACAAGCAGGTGAGAGGCGTCTCTCCCTCCTGAGTCCTTTTACTGTTTTAGTTTCACATTCACTTAGAATGTACCAATACACTGTAGATATAAAGACAGCCATAATGTCCTTAAGGTTCATGTTTGTCCCCTCACAATGTAGTAAAGAGTAAAGCTCAGCACAAATCTCCGCTTGTTGCATTGTGTAGATATTCCCATATGTCAAAGTCACATTGTTCCACTCAACCTTGGACCTTTTCTCATTAGAAGGAGAACAACCTGATGAATGACATTCCTCGTGTTTTGCCTTTTGTGTTTTTTTGTTTTACTTTCAATTATATCTAAATGGTGCCCTCTGCAGAATACTTAGCACAACTACAGCTGGACAATTTGGGAAAGAGTTGTTGGTTCTCTTTTTCTTCACAATCTTAACACACTGTGTCGCATGAGTATGCAAGCATATATTACATTTTTCTTACCAACATGCATACAGTCTAAGGTCCTGATGCCGGAACTAGATTGTAGGGATGTCCCGTTATCAGATTTTAACAAGACTATTATCAATTCAATGTGTTTAAAGAGGCGGGTAATTGACTGCATACAATGTTTTCATTTTTACATATTAGATATCAGAGCTATAGTCATTTGCAAAACTGTAAATACAACTCCATGATGAATGATAATGGTAACGATCCATTTAGAAGCTGTTACTAAAGCAGCTTGTGGTAGGATTGTTTTCACATCTGTTTTTTCGAGGTCAAGGATACACTTTGAAGGTAACCTTAAGGTAAGTTATCCACCACATGGAACACATGTCATATAAAAAATAATAATCACATCTTTATTTAGATTCACTGGCTCAGTAACATGTAAGATCAAACAAACATCATATCCTGTAAAATTGTACATTTAACTGCTGAACATGAAATAGGAAGTGGGGAAATAGCCCTTCCTGTCCTGCTGTGTTACTCCAGCTGACGCTACATTGATAAACTCAAAAAAGTATAAACAGACAGAGAGAAAGAGAGGGACGGAGAGGGAGCGAAAGAAAACACCAAATGTTCTAATGGTAGGGGTGGGTCGGGGTTGTGAATGTGGAGAGCGAGGTCCATAAAGGGGATCTGGAGGCCGTCTCTGTGGGTGAGTCCTCACTGGCCCATTCCTGCACACAAAACACAAACACACAAGCTGTTAAAGATTCCAGCAGTCGTTTATTGTGGTACCGTTTATACCCCGGTTTGTACTTTCAAACAAGTTTCCCTGTGTCGCTTAAACAACTACACATTATTTTGTTTATTTCATAACCTATTATCACTTTATGGCCCTCAATTGAATCGAATTACCTAAGACTTCTTCTGTAGCAAACCTCCACAAATCCAGTTATACACTTATCCATCTTTGTTAACTTACATTAGTTAACCCTTAGATGCACGAGTGACTGGACCCTACACTCTTCCATAAGTGGGTCAAAAAGGACCCGTATTAGAATAATATATACCATTTTTGTCATTTTGGTTAAGAAAAATCACTTATATAATATTTAGTATTATATTTTGGTTCACACTAGAAATATGTGTTCACTATTTATAATTTTAGACATTTTTTTACATTTTCAAAAAAAAACTTTTTCCCATAGGATCCCATAGAAAAATGCATGCGGGTCATTTTTGGCCCACTTATGGAAGCTTGGGGTAGTAATACAAAAACTACAATTTCTTAAAATTAAAATAAAACATTTGAATGGCATGATATCCAAAACATGTTTTTTGAGGAATAGCTGGAATATGAAATGACAAAAATATGTAATTACAAAGATACTTCAAGAAAACCACCTCACCGGGTCAAGAAAGACCCACTTATGCATCTAAGGGTTAAAAAAGTTGTGACACTCAAAGTGCAGTCAAATCTGTGATAGGAGAGGGGCAAGAAAACAATATATAACTGATAAAAAGATCATAAAAAAAATAGCTGTGATCTTGATGAAATGACTGCTTTTTAAGTAAAAGGTAAGACGAGGCCATGCCAGATCAGTGCTTAGACTGACAAAACTGATATTTAATATTCAGATCCTGCAATGGCTGCTTAATGACAGCAGGTTAGTGTTTCCATCAGCTGGTAATGACAGCGTTTTTTCCTGATGGCTGTTTAGTAACACAGAAAGAAAGATAGAGCCTAGTTAGAGCTCTTAGTCTAATGACAGTCCTTCATCAAACTAATTAATACATGTGATTACAACTAATGAGAAGGAGACATTAATGAGGAATGTGTGTGGGTTGACAGTATGCTTGATGATTGGCAGTGTGTGGGTGTGCGAATATGTGTGTTTCTGTGTGTTTGTTTACAGCGAAGGGATCAGTGAAGTTTACAGTTGTTTGGGAAAGTGAATCTACAGGAGAAACAAACTGTAGACGCTGCAGAAATGCCAGAAATACCTAAAGAAAGAGGGGGACTGACGTCAGAAAACTGCACATGATCTGCCTCATTTTTGTGTCCAAATGAATACTATTTCTATTGTAAAGCTAAGAATGCTTTATAAATACAGTACGTCTTGTCACATTCTATCATGGAGTTGTTGTTTTCCTTTTACTTTACTTTTTTAATCCTAGAAAAGACCAAAACCCTCAATGAATTAGTCAAGTACTGTATATCCAAACACTGTCCTGCTGCTGTACATGCTCAGTATACACAACATGTGTATTAATCCACTGCGAGTAAAATAAAAAAAAGAAGAAATGTACTATTTACTTCTATTTGAGTACTGTTCGCCACAAATGTCCTTGTCCAGATGTTTGAGATTCTGTAATAAGAACCTTTGGGGCTACTGAGAGGTGGACTAACATAGTGTGTTTTGGGCCTTTACTGTCTTTCTGCTGGCCTATGATTAAAGCGTACTCTTTAACTCAATGCATTGTTATCGAAAGTACAAAGGTAAAGTAAACTGTTGCTTAATCGTAGTTGATAAATTACACAATCATTTGTATTATCAACTGTAGATAAAGGTATTATAAAGAATTACCTGAGTGATACTTGTACGCCTGAGTGTAAGGTCTGTAAAGCAAAAGAAAAAATACAAGCACAATGTCAAGCAGTGGTTTGTATCAGTATGTATCTTTACTTTCATGAAATCAATGTCAGAACCTAAATAAAATGGCTTAAAATGCAAGAAACTGAATGGCCAGACATTAACCAAGTTAGAAATATGATCATAAACTCACCCACAACATGGTCCTTTGCATGAACTTGAGTCCAGAAGTGTGCTTCCTCTCTGAAACAGTTCAACACAGCAACATTTCATACCACAAAACCAATCGTGTAACATAATAATGCATTTTATATACCGTGTTTATGAAAATAAATGTGATTGGAGCTGTGTAGAGGCAACCCTATAATGTGAAATGGGTTTTTACATTGTGTAACAGGATTAATAAAGTGAAACTACTTTTGTTTGCTGAGAATTATACATTATTAACTATAACACAAGTTCAAGCTAATTCTGGGAATTTTTGATAGTGGGTGTTTTATTGATAGTTTTGTTTAAACAGTTTCTTAAGGTGCAAACCTGAGGACAATATTTTCAGTTGCAGTTGGGACAAACTGAGTGATCATTTACTGGTCTTTAAGACAAATGTAAATTAGAATACCTTCTCTTCTTTTCCTCAGCTGCTGCCTTGACTTTAAAAAAAAGAAGAAGAAAAGGCAATATTAATTTTCACGAGGAAGACATCTTGACTGTGTGTATGCATCATGTGAGGAAGCAGAAATGTATGTGTGACATACTTTTCCTGCGTGCCACCACAACCACGAGTATCACTGAGCAGAGGAACAACACCACAACGGAGAAAGACCCCAGTACAAGAGGCCAGTCCACAGCGGAAAAATCTGGACACAGCACACCGGCATTATTGTGAGTCATGGAGTAGAATGATAAGTCTAAATCCCTTTTTTTGTCATATGTCCCACTAGATAGGATTATGTATGAATTATAAGCATGTTGTAGGGTTGGTAGGTCTACCTGTTGATGATGGAGGAGGAATTCCTAAAAGATTGGATAAAGAAAACAAGAAGTCTTAAACTCTTTTAAAACCTCAACATTAACTTTTGGTCAATTAAAACGACGCATAGAGTACAACAGCTCATCTGTACCTCTGGTTACAGCTAAAGGGAGGCTGCGTGGAGAGTTGCTCCATTTCCCCGCCAGGAGGACATTGTACTGGCACTGGTAGAAAGCCACCGGAGTTTCCTGTACCGGCACTGGGAAGGTGACCTGATGGTGGATCAAGGTAACTTCGTGAGTGTCAACAAGAATTTCATTATCAGCCACGTAGAGGGAGAACGCAGCACCGGGGTACGCAGCAGAGCCTGTGCAGAGCAAATGCCACACAGCCGTCTGCTGCTCGAGGACGAGAGTGGGAACAGGCAACGCATCTGAAACCAGACCAAATCAGGAGAAACATTAGTGAAAGCTCCTGCCTTGTATATTGTGTATACAATCAAGATTCAAAGCTTTTATTGTCATTGTACACAGTGTAGTTATGTCAATTAAAAGCTTAGGTCACAGGCTCCTCCAACAGTGCAACACAATAAAACAGATCCAATAGTGCAAGTAAATACAAATAAAATAGAATAGAAATAGTGCAAGAATAGTCTATACAAGTATATAGTATCAGCTGCTTTATAGAGAAATAGTGAAAGAAGGATGTCAATGTGGTAACAATAACAATGCCTCCTATGTTGGATATCCTCACCTGTAATAGAGATTAGAACCATGTTGCTGACAGTAGAATTAACCAATCCACTTCTTAAATTGACCTGGTAAAGGCAGGTGTACTCCCCCTCCTCTCCACCCGTCACCGGCCCCACAGTGAAGACTCCTGGCTGGGGGTCATGGTTTGATACCAGACTGGCTTGAGGCTGGAGGATTACAGATGTGGCCCCCGGTTGCTTAGCGGCCCTCAGCAGAAGGAAGGTCATGGGTCGGTTGCCAAGGTTAGACCGGGACTGAGACTGAGGCGGGACAGGGACAGAGCAGCTGAAGGACAGAGTGTCCCCACGCTTCACCTGACCAGTGGAGGGGCTCACAGACAACACTGGAGAGGGTGTATCTGGAAAAGTACAGAAAGATAATCAATAAGTCCTATGTGTTTGTTACCTCATTACTTTTAAATATGTTACACAAAATTAATTTAAACATATGGCAACGCTAACATCCTTGGTTTGCCGCAGTTGCTAGCCAAACTTCCCTTTGTCACCATCAACTGATGAAGCCACACATTGTGTTTGATGTCCGTGTGTGTGTGTACAGTATGTGTGGGTGGGTGTGTGGTTTCTATATGAAGTGCAGGATGTAACTACCATTACACACACCCACAGAGCTGAGGACAATAAGAGACCACAGAGAGCACCTGCATGCAGCACTCTGTTCTCGAGGTTGTAGAGCAGCGGATGGGAGGGTTTATTATTTTATACCACATGTACAATCACTACTGGGTGCAAACTGTAAAAGATTGACTCAACAAACTCTGTTGCTCCACATCACACCACATCCACTTCCTACCTTTTCCTTTATAGTAAGATAAGATAAGATAAATGTATTGTAACTGTAACTGTAAAGTGCAATCAAATGTAATTTGGAGCAAGCCTGTTGATGTTAAGGCACAAACATATCTAGTGTTATAAATGTATAAACACAGAATAAAATAATAAAGTGTCCAGTGCTGCAAGCAGACTGTCAGCAGTACTACCAGTGTATATGAATATACAGTGTGAGTTTCCATATCAGGTAAAAAGCTAAAAAGCCTTTAATCAGATGTCTGTAAATTGGATGTTTCAATATTTAAAAGCACTGCCCATATTTGTTCAGAATTACCTGATAACATAGCCATCTGATAAATGGCTCTTTAACTTTGTATCAATCAATGTTTCCTTTAAGATAGTGCCTTCATTACATTTGTTTGAACTTTTCAAGCTCAAGATCTCTTGACCTTTTTCTATTTTAAAAGAGAGAACATGTTTGGACTGAGTGTCCAATCACATTCTTAATTGATCAAAGGCAAGATTATTAAGATATGCATTAAAAAACAAACATAAACACACCTCTTGTCTTCTCCAGATGTAAATAGGGACTGAAGGCACTGAAACGACCCTGTTCTTTGTAGATACAGCAGAAGAGTTGCGCTGTATTATTTTCCTTCACAGTGAAATGAACCTCCTCAGCACCAGACTCCAGCACCTGAGAGTCCACCTTAATAGCAGAAGAGACACACAGAACGATTAAACCAAAGGAGCCAAGTGGTAGCATAAGACACACCAGAGAACATCTGCAAAAGAAATTACCTCTTTTTTGTTTCGGTACAACATAAACTTAACCCCTCTCTGACCATCTGGGGCCCGGCAGACCAGAACCACCGAGCCCTTTGACCTTGAATAGATGTCCAGAGTAGGTGACGTAAGAGGAGGAGAGGAAGTGGAAGCTGAAAGTCTTCCTAGGTGTAACATAAAGCAAGAATCAGTTGGATTTCACAAATTCCTTTGGAGGTGGAACAACAGTGAAGCAGGCATGACAAACACTGCTTCTATGATTGCTACATGTGGTCAAGCTCAATCTGTACCGGTTATTGCAATTGATGAAAAATAGAACATAAAACGCAGACATAAAAGGAGACATAGCTGTAATTTCCATATGTGGTACATTTACAACAGACCGAATTGTTTGTGTGAATCATTACATATTGAACGGCAGGTTACAATAGTTTACTTCTTCTTGCAGCATTAAAACAGTTAATAGATATTTCTAGTGTAAATCAACTTTTTTAGTTGTTAGAAAAAAACAAATAAATAACTTTGAGAAACACCTTTAGCATGATCCTTACCCAAAAGTTGTAGAAAAGTGAAAATCAGATTGTATATCCAAAGTGATTGTCCAACACTAACAGCCTGCATCTTTGACACACGAAGAAGACTGAACAGAATAAGAAAGCACCTAGAAGTGTGGGCTGCTCCCTCTCTCCTCTCTGTTTTCTAAATACGTATCACATCCTCTTGAAGACAGAATGATTGGGGGAAGTTGAAACAGTAAACACACTTCCTTTTTCGGAGTCAACTGGTGGTGTGCATGATGAGAATAAATAGCAGGCCTGTGTCTCAGTACCACACATGTGCTAATATTTCTGTGTCAGCACACTTGTGAGGACGAAGTAAATACAAAATGTCCCAAGATGCCATCAGGATGTGAAAACTGTGCTTGATTATCAGTGGTTTCAAGGTGTCAAGGCTTTTATTGTCATGTGTGCATAGCTACAGTGTAACTATGACAATTAAAATCTTAGGTCTCCTCCAACAGTGCAACACAATAAAACAGTTAAAATAGTACAAGTATAACATAAAATAGAATATAATAGAAACAGAATATAATAGAAACAGTGCAGAATAGTCTATTGTATGTAACTATGAATGAAGGATGGGTCATGACCGAAAGAACGAGATCGCGGGTACAAGCGGCCGAGATGGGTTTTCTCCGCAGGGTGGCTGGTGTCTCCCTTAGGGATAAGGTGAGAAGTTCAGTCATCCGGGAGGGACTCGGAGTTGAACCGCTCCTCCTTCGCGTCGAAAGGAGCCAGTTGAGGTGGTTCGGGCACCTAGTTAGGATGTCACCTGGGCGCATGGGCGAAGTTTGAACTTTAAGGTTGGGGGTGCCAAAAAATAACTACAAATGTAATATACATTACATTTGTAGTTATTTTTTGGCACCCCCAACCTTAAAGTTCAAACTTCGCCCATGCGCCCAGGTGACATCCTAACTAGGTGCCCGAACCACCTCAACNAGCCGTATCTGGCTGTGCAACACTCACAGTGTCACATACTGTATGCAGAAGTATTATTTTAAGCAACACATTAAGTTGACGAAACACTCGAGTCAAATGTAATTAAAGTCAGATCCACTCGTGTCTTAGACGGGGGCAGTGATATCATAAACCTGTTAATGTACGCATTCAAACACGTTTTCTTTTACCAGCTGTATTCACCTTGCAGACCTGTGCAGCTATGTGGCTTTTATCATGGACACAGTGTTTAAGTCATGGATGTTTAAAGTTTAACTTCTTCATATTTTACTAATATTAAAGTTCACTTTTCATTCAGGAAGTATGACGCTGCGCTGTCAGTACGCTTCTCCATGTTTGTGATTGGTCGAATGCTCCAAATACCACCCCTTTCATGTGAACGCGCACCAAACTAGATAGGACACGGCTGGCTTGAGCGATCCACTTGATAACCCGTGTCGTAGTACCGTTTAGCGAGAGCGCGTATGTTTTGGATTAGGCCAACCGGCTAACTCAAACATATCCAGGTTAGGTTGAACCAGCTTCGTAGTACAGGCCCCTGGTTTCACACAGACTCTCAGTCCGAATACAAATAACTAATGACGGTTAGAGGAAATAGGATGAGTTGGCAAACTTGCTTCTTTAGCCAATAAAAGGCCGTTACTGGAGATATTTACAAACGTATAATTCAACTGAAAAACCAATCCAAAAATAAATGATACATTTATATATTTACATTTAAATAAATAATATGAAAATAATAAATACAAATAAACAATATCAACAAATATTTTGGATTTTGATTTATTGCTGAAGAAAGTAACCTAGTGTTTTTTGACAGTTGTTATCAAATATATTAAAAAACGGTGAAATATTGATTTCATCAGTCAGTATGCTTCAGGGCAGTTATGCCATGTTATGGTAACGGTTTATCACATTTACAAAAGAAAAGTAACAATACTTTATGATAGGGCTGTGCAATTTATAGACACTTAATCGAAATTGCAATATTGGCTATTCAATCTTAGAATCGCATGAAGTGCAATATTTGTAAAAAAGTTACAATTTTGGTGATTCACAAAAGCCCCTGACCTTTAAATCGTCATTCTACAGATTTAAAACGAAAATCTTTAGGTACAGAATTTAGATCCTCTTAGAAATCTCATGACTATTTTGAATATATGTTTCAATGATGTTAGGAATAATGATGCAAAATGATCACTCTCCAATATAGTAAATCATATCACGACTTCAATATCAGCCAAAAATAATAGCAATTAGACTTATTTGGCTTGATGTGCACAGGTTTGTATATAATAGACTATCTTTGATTTCCATCCCAAAAATAAAGGTGAATTGAAGGTTTGAATGTAACTGTTGGTTTTATTCACCATTTCCTTAACCTAATATTCTGTATAAAATGAAGGTTTGGTCCTTATTACAGCACATACCATCCACATGGGCCTAAAGACATGAATTCATCATTAACAGGAGAATGTATTCAAAGAACAACAAATAATGATGCCAATGCTGAACGTGTTCTGCCAAGTAACAAAAGCACATTTTGATTAATTATTGTAGGACTTTGCGTCATAGAAATAGATATGTAGCCGATGCTAAATGATTTTCAAAGCTAGTGTAGAAGGGAGCAGAACACTGAGTTACAGAGTGTCAGGGTGTTCTGTAAAGCAACACAATCAGTTCTCCCTCATACAAAGTGTATTCCCTCGGGAGCTTTTTCTAACCTTTCATGGAAAGGACACCGCGGCAGAAGCCCTTGAAGTTGATCCTCCCATGGGAGTCGGGGTCCAGACATTTGGCCAAGTTTTTCACCTTTGGAGGGGTACAGAGACAACATTAGAGCTATCAGAGCACAGGAGACACATTTATGTTCACACACAGTAAACATATTTTAAAAAAGTAACACATTTTAGCTTTTGTGCTAAGTCAACACAATATGTGGGCTGTGGAAAAAAAACGGTACTGAAACTAATTTCTGTAATTGTATTGGGCTGTGTGAGTGTGTATTTGTGGGTCTGTGCAGCCCACTTCCTGATTTGTGAGATAGACAGGGGGCTAATAAGTACAAACCACTTATTAGTACCGGTACATGAATCATCCTTCCTCCCAGCATTGCCATAAGACTCAGAGATGAACAGCGCTGCCTTATTATCATATTAAGTCTATCCTTTGAAGCCATCAAATGATCTCATGCTGCCTGTACCAATCCTCTCTAAATCATCTTTGTAACAATAAATGAATAAATAAGAGTTTACTGCCTTATCATTTGAAAACAAACCACAACTAAATGTAACAGCCATAGTCACAGCAATGTGCATTGTTTATTTCACGACACAATATGTGCATTTTTTTTGCTAAACTAAATGTTTTAAAAGTAGTCATCAATTTTATTGATGATCTTGACAATTAGATTAGATTAGTTAAGTTTGTTAACAGCAGAGTTGATATGTTGGGTATGTATGGGCCTTATCCATACACTTTACTATGTTCAAAGTTAGTGGAGCTTTGTCTGAATGTGATGACTGCACCTCTGCTACACGGTTAACTTGTGTGTCACTAACCCTCGTGCACATGCTTTAGTGTTCCATAGTTTACCATACATCCTGCTCATAACTGATTTAGTATTGGCAGTTCATTTTAGTTTTCATTTCAAGAGCACACATTTAGCTGACTTTTCTACAGAGATGTATGTATGTCTTTAGATGAGTCAGCTTGAGTCATTCTAACATTGTTTCCTTTAGTGCTGTTACTTGTTGCTGCTGCTGGAGGGACCTCTTGGAGGCTGTAACAAAAGATGCTGCACCTAAGCCTGAAAGCTGAACTACAGGAAGTGGCAAAGTGGAATGTACCAAGTGTCGGTGACATCATGGGGGGCATTGTTGATTTTTTAAACCAACCTGTTACTCCTCGTGCAAGTCAATTTGGTCACACAAATTATTATCACACTACATGAAATTGCAAGATTAACCGAAGGTCATTGAAAATATTTGTCTGGGAACAGCGCAAATATACAATCATTTACATTGTCATTTGGCCAGTAGCTGTATACTTTATATAGACCAATAGAACAAAAAAAAGACTTGCTGAAAAAGCAACAGATGGACGAAACAAAATCCATAATATGTAAATAAATGTTCATCTGAACCGGGTCAAAGGCATTGGGATGGATAACTAAAGCAATCCAACACCCCTCATATGCAATATCACACATTTGTATTAGAAACATTGGCGAAAGCACAGCCAAATACATGATCCCCCCACACCTCCTTCACTGCAGAGCGCTGCTTCCCCTCAGCGCTCTGCACCACGGCTCAATAATGCATTATTCTCTTTGCAAGCTGCCCAGACACTTTACAGCACTAATTTTAGCAAAGGTTGGTCACTGAGACGGAAACTGCTACAACATTTCTCAGGGTTAAAAACCCAAACTAAGGTTGGATTAGGTCATGCCTAAACTTTGAGAGGTAGAGACAGCATTCGTCATAAGAGAATTGTGTGAAACTACACATTGAAAAATGTGTCTCATAGATCCACATTTTGTATTTATTTAAATGTTTACATTTATTCATTTGTGCAGCTCATCTCACACCCTCAAAACCATTGCCTGGCAACTGGGTAACAGTGCAGCTGACAAGCTATTTGTGGTGTTCAAAACTGTATCTTGTATTAAATGAATATCTCTAGCCTGTAAAAAAAAAAGTATAGTTTTTTAAACTGGAGGTCACAGGAGGATGTATATCAAGGTCATCTTAATGTCAGATGTGTGTACCTATAATAGTGTCTTACTTGTCTTCAGTTGTTAAGGACAAAGTGAAGGTGAGAGAAAAGAGGACAGAGGAGGAAACTGTCGCCGTGCACGTTTGCATGTGACTGCACGACTGGGAGAGCCACCTACTGCGGGAATTGCTGATATAGGACAATGACACGAGAGGGCAACACATGCAGGAGGCTGCTTTACTGTATGCCTCCAATGAAGAATTTCAAACCCAACCGAGCAAGAGAAAGGAAATTAAATAAATGTCTCGTGCAAAAATGAAAAAGGTTTTTCAGCGTCTCAAATCTGAATATTTCCTTATTTTTTACTTTTTCTTTAGTATCATATTAAACTGGATATCTTTAGGAATGACAGAACGAGACATTTTGAAGACCCAAAGATGAATCAATTAATCTAGAAAATTGGTAGATTATTAATGAAAAATGTAAGTAATCAATAGCTGCAGTCCTATACAACCCTAACATAATTGTAGAACATATCGTTTGTTGATGTATGTAGTCTATTCTGTACTCTACTGACTTGTAGGTCCTTGAGTTTATAAATTGCATTGACTTCATGTTGCGAACTCATTTCCCAGATGAAAGCGTCCCCAGGGAGCCAATCAGTGGCTCCACAGTGTTCCTGCTGATGAGCAACACAACACTGGGGAGCCAATCAAACACTGTTCTATTACCCTGCCATGCACTGAGACACAAGGGGATGCCCACTGTGACACACGCACTGATGAATAACATCTCAAATATTACCAATAATAACCCTTCTGCATCACAAGCTAAGGGAAAGAAGATTACACAGTGTTCTCCTATTTGTTATAGGCACGTCTCTCATAATGAACTAACCCTCAAAAAGAATATTCAATCAGATGAGACAGCGCTGTGCATTCAAAAAACATAGATTACTCAATGGTGACAGATACACACTGTTGTTTTTGTTTTCTAATCTTTACAATGATTCAGTTACAAGTATTATCAGGAACAGACACATTGCTGAGGTCATTTATCGGGAATATGATACAGCAACTTGCTCTCAGGAAAAAAAAATCTCAGCAGTGGTTACTGAGAAAGAGCTCTTCTCTTTTTCAGGAACTGCTGTCCTGGTCATTCTCTATAAAAGACTTGAAGGAGGCAATATTGAGGTGGCAAATAAATATTTTTTTTTTCAAAACCATAGATTTTGTTCCGCTGTCTCAGCACATATTGTGTGAGAGTCATGGTGCATTAGCCATGAACAGTCTAGGTTTAAGCACATTGTTGGGGATATATTCCTAATAGCTTGACTGGTGCTGGAGTTGGTACGTTGAAGTATAAAACATTTGATTGTGATATCAGCAAATAGCTTTTTGGTTTTATTTTACACAAAATACAAACCACTAGTATCGATATGGATCCCTTAAATGTGGGTTTTAAATTATTATTATTTTACAATAATTTAACAAAGCAGGACATTACACAGTTCAAGTAAACTAGTTAAATCTAGTTTAGTCTTATTAGATGTTTTGAAATGGATTGGTTAATTGCTTTTACCTGATTATTTACATCACTTCAGATATAATGTCTCTAATGTTATGCACTTGCAATTTAAATGAGTACAAAAAATGCTAAAAGTGAATAGCATTTTTCGGTCTGGCAGTACTGTAGGCCCAGTAAACATTCTAACTTTCCTGCTTCAGTAAAACTTTACAACGATCTTATTATTCCACACACAACTCTCAGTTAAAGGAGATGTAAATGCGTCATACTGTTTTGCTGGACTATCATACTATCCCCCACTGTTTCTACCGCATTGTAAGTAACAAAAACATGTTTCCAACCTGGAAATCTGTAATGAGGAAACTTCTCTGCATTAGTGTGTACATGCAGGTGAAGCTAGGCTCTTCCCAATTAGCTTCCCATGTGTCAAAAACTCCATGTTAGCTTCTTCATCACATAGCAATGTAGTGATATATTTTTAGGAGGAAAGATACAGCATAACACGTTCAGAAAATAATGAGGGCGTGTGGAAAATGCTAGCATTATTCGGTTGCCTAAAACACTGTAGGCTTCTAATGGCACAGTGTAACCTATAGGAAAAAAAAGACGAAGCAAAAATAACAATTACTGAGGATCCACGTGCTCACCTGTTCTGCTTGTCCAAACTGGGAACCAAGCTGCACAAAGTGTTCAGGGAGGATAAACCCGTCTGAGTCCTCGTCACAAACGTCGAACACCTGTTTGAGTTTCCTCACAAATGCCAGCAAACTCTCCGACTGAGGAATTCTGTCTTCTCCCATTTCTTTGGTGCTTTTTTAATCTTCTTTTCGGGTGTTTTACTCCAACACAAAAACACCATGTTGTTAGGAAACTAGCAGGTCTTCTGCGCGCGTGACACAAAGTTATTGGATGCTGCTGCTGCGCGCGGGAGGAGTAGTGATGCTGATGGACACAAGTCCCAAACCGGAAGCATACAATAGCAGGATAGGATAGGATAGTGTTTCACATAACAATACAAGTACAGAAGTCCCTATCAATGCATGTATCACATTTAGTGGGATGCAGCCAATAGTAAATCCATGTATTGTAAAACCACAAGTTTCAACCTCAAAATGGCACCATTGAAAAAGCCAGTCTCAATATATTACAATTTTAACATATTATCAGAGAAAACATCCACATCCCTGATGGAAAGTGAATGAATAAGTTAGTGGGAAGAAACAGCTTCTGAATCACATTCAAGGAGCAGATGTAAAATCACTGATTCATGAGGAGATGCTGTGCTACTGTCTGGGGAGAAAAAAATCTTGTCCTGCATAGTAGGAATATTGATGCTGAAATATAACACACCCAAAAAGGAGGGTGGTATTTTCGGTGTTGAAGCTGAATACTGTCTCTTGTCTACTCCGTATTAGCTTTCATGAGTAAAAAAAAAGGATTCCAGTTAAAATGGGGAATTTTGTCTAAAGACAATTCTCAACAATTCAGTAATGAAAACCTTACTCATCTACTTCCTCAAAAAAAGAACACTTGTAGCCAAAACAAATGTTCAGTAATTCACATGGATCCTATCTAATGTGATTTAAATCTTGACCCTAATGTTTGTACCCTATCATCTTTAGATGAATTAGATTTATAATGGTAATTGTCCTTTATGTTTGAGTTTCAATCCCTCTCTCACAGAAACAAATCTACATCTGCTTTCTCACAGATTCCAGTTTGCAGTTGTTGATACAGTTTATAAACAACATGTTCCATCTATCAGTGACCTAATTCTTGTTCCCTATTATCCAGTTTCTCTTTTCTTCTATCATCTGGAGATGTGGCTTCTTCAAACGTTTCCCACAATTTTAAGTGTGTTCCTTTTTGCACAACAGAAAACAGGCTTTTGTGTTGACTCTAATAAACTTGTTTTCAGGTCACTTAACAAGGCCTGAAAACAAAAGGCCAGTCTATAAAGGCCTTCATTAAGGGATGTGGATTAGTTGAGTTATATCCATCCATCCATCCATCCATCTTCTCCCGCTTATCCGTGGTCGGGTCGCGGAGGTAGCAGTTCCAGCAGAGCGCCATCTGGTCTACCTGTCCCTAATAATAGAGAAGCGACCGGACCTCGGGACGTAACCTAGGGGTCAGTCTCGACCAACTTACACGGTCCCTTT
>NW_011350414.1:389763-400828 GCF_000735185.1 Notothenia coriiceps
AAAATTCGGGATTCCTAGGAAACACTTATGCCCGGGTCTAGATGATTAAATACTTTGGTGAATAGGTCACTCTCTTTGTACTTGTGTCACCTTCACTGTTGGTTCCCCTCCCAATTGTCTCAAACCATACTCCATTCTTTTACGTTTTGATAAGGTTCGTTTTCCGTGTTATTTGGTAACTTTAACCGGTTTTTGATTGTAAACGACACACTAAAACGTTTCCCTTGGTCCTCTTGTGTTGTAACCGGAAAAGTAGTGAACAATTCCTTTTTCAACAAATAAATGTGTGGGTCGTCAATTACTCGTTGTAATACTCACAAAACAACTCAAGTTGTTATAGTTGTCTAGAAGAGGTCTTAACAACTGATGTGGAAATTACTCATATTATAAGGTCCAGTTGTGTTGTGTGAGTTGTTACGTCTTGACTTTCGCAAACAAGGACGAATCGAGTCACCGTCACTGCGCAGCAGCCGGGGAAGGGACACGGCCAACCGGGGCCCAGGTGCCAGGTCGACTGGTCCCCCCATAATTATTTTTCGTCCTTCCTAAAAGCGAATCGGCCGGGATTGAAGTCCTTTTGGGACCTGAAAGGCCAGGACTGCTTCGACCAAGAGAAACATCGTCCGACTCTAGAGGTACCATTGAATACGAATCGCGATTGGACCAGCCCTGGTCCAATCCTAACGTCCCGATTCTCGAGTTGAGTCACTTTCGTGACGGACGACTGGTTAGTCTCGAGTCAACACGCCTTCAAATTTCGCCTAGTTCAGTATAATGTCCTCTTTTCCTTTATGTCTTTTCGAGGCAACGTCCTTTCTGCCCGGCCGCTTTTAGGGCTGTCACCCCTTGCACACTTGCGATTACAATATGGAGTATATCAGGTCTAACGAGACTTCTACACCTCCACTATAATTACAAGTGCAAGTGTGTACAGCCACTAATATGTCAGACGCGACGGCAGGAAAGGTACGTTCCGTCGAATAAGACATACAGGAAAGAGTGACAGTTATACGTGAACTAGCGAATTGTGTGTATGACTGTGTGACTCGAGACTAACCAGTCGTACCGTCACGAAAGTGACTCAACTCGAGAATCGTGACGTGTGGAGTTTGGACCAGGGCTGGTCCAATCGGCGATCGTATTCAATGAGTACCTCTAGATCGGAACGATTTTCTCTTGGTCGAAGCATCCTGGCCTTTCAGTCCCAAACAGGGGACTTCAATCGGCCGGATTGCGCTTTATGACGAAAAATCATATGGGGGGACCAGTCGAACTGGCACCTGGCCCGGTTGGGCCGTCGTCCTTCCCCGCTCTGCGCAGTGACGGTGACTCGATCTCTCCTTGTTTGCGAAAGTCAAGACGTAACGAACTCGACACAACACAACTGACCTTATAAATATCGAGGTAAATTTCCACATCAGTTGTTAAGACCTCTTCTAAACAACTTACACTTGAGTTGTTTGGGGTGAGTAATTTACAACGAGTCAATTGACGACCCACACATTTATTGTTTGAAAAGGGATTTGGTCACTACTTTTCCGGTTACAACACAAGAGGACAAGGGAAACGTTTTAGTGTGTCGTTTACAATCAAAAACGGTTAAAGTTAACCAAATAACACGGAAACGACCTAATTCAAAAAACGTAAAAAGATGGAGGTATGGTTGAGACAATGGAGGGAACCACAGGTGAAGTGGACACCAAGTACAAAGAGAGTGATCTATCACAAGTATTTTATCATCAGACCCCGGCATAAGTGGTTCCTAGAATCCCGATTTCATCGAGTGATTGACCGCTTAAATCCTCTTTGAGGATTTGTATTTACCCGCACAGTAGAATGTAAATCCTGAGGAATTAAAATAAGTGATTCTCGTTAAGTGTTTTCATAAAATCCGGATTTTCACGTGGTATTCAGACCCTCTCGAAATTTTTCAGGGAGCTCTCCTTTGAGGATTGAGTCATTCTGGATAAGTGTTTCTTAGACTTTTTACCGACGCTCTGCTTTACAAAACCTCTGTTTACCTTCTTGACACTTAACTTAGTTCTCTATATCCGATTTAGCACTCCCATAGTTTCGACAAACACCTTAATCACGCCCTACGTTATTGTAGGGGCTGATTGTCCTTATTGGGCTTAATCGCAGGGCCTTATTTTACAAACCATTGTGATGCTTATAAATTCGTTGTCCCTTTTACGTTGAAACGTTAGGCTGCTAAATCCTTATAGCGTTAGTAGTCAGTCGCCGGTATTTGGTTTGGTAGTTGGCGCGAGGATCTGGTGTATAGTAGGTTGTCAATAGGCCAAAGGAAACCTGTTAGGTTGTTGATGTGTCCTTAGTTTCGGTTTGAAGTACCGTTAACGTCCATGCGGCCACCAGCCACATAACTGGCCCTTTCCCTCGGGCGTGGGGTATTTTTATTAACGCGGTAGGGTTTTCTACTGCCTGCACAAGCAGTTTATCTGTTCTTCATCGTAAGTTAGTGTTGCCGGTCTACACAAAAGTAAGTAGGTACTTATCCCCCTGAACTTCGCCGCCATACCCGGGACAATAACTTTCACAAATTCACGACTTTTATACGAGGGGTAACCTATTATCAAGACGTCCCCCCACCGAAAAAGTTAACCGAGGGGGAACTAAATTAACGTTTAAATGGCATAAAAATAACAAAACGAAGAGAGAATTGCACGTATATGTTTGCAGTAATAGCACCCAGACGTGTTTTGGAACAGTAGTACGCAACATAAGACGACCGATTTGGACCCGGTCGACAGGTATTGATAAACTATCCTTATGTGGAAGACTCGGATCCGATAAACGAAAAAAAAAGCCACTTTAAAATCACCGCCGGGAGGCGAAACACCCTACAACGCCTACTAAAGTTGGCGCTCTGCGCGCGACGGAGACTTGGTTGGTTAAGTGGCATCCGAGCTGGCTTAAGATTGAGTAGGCGTGCTCTTAACTCGCATTAGGATCGGTTGCCGGGCGCACGTCGAGGAATCACTAAGATGGGGGGAGGAAATTCA
Organism: Notothenia coriiceps; assembly: GCF_000735185.1. NCBI lineage: Eukaryota > Metazoa > Chordata > Actinopteri > Perciformes > Nototheniidae > Notothenia > Notothenia coriiceps. Next base: position 392,787 of record NW_011350414.1, read on the forward strand.
TACTCATCCAGAGTTCGCCGAAACCCTTATTGAAAATTCTTTTTTGAGGACCTAACTGGCGAATTTAGGAGAAACTCCTAAACATAATGGGCGTGTCAGTCTTACATTTAGGACTCCTAATTTTATTCACTAAGAGCAATTCACAAAGTATTTTAGGCCTAAAAGTAGCACCTAAGTCTGGGAGAGCTTAAAAGTCCTCGAGAGGACTCCTAACTCAGTAAGACCTATTCACAAAGAATCTGAAAATGGCTGAGAGACGAAATGTTTTGGAGACAATGGAAGACTGTGAATTGATCAAGAGATATAGGCTAAATCGTGAGGGTATCAAACTTGTTGTGGAATTAGTGCGGGATGCAATAACATCCCCGACTAACAGGAATAACCCGATTAGTCCGGAAATAAAATGTTTGGTAACACTACGATATTTAGCAACAGGGAAAATGCAACTTTGCAATGCCGACGATTTAGGAATATCGCAATCATCAGTCAGCTGTGCCATAAACCAAACCATCAACGCGCTCTCTAGACCACATATCATCCAACAGTTTATCCGGTTTCCTTTGGACAATCAACAACTACACAGGATCAAAGCCAACTTCATGGCAATTGCAGGTATGCCCGGTGGGGTCGGTGCTATTGACGGGAGGGACGCACATAAAAATAATTGCGCCATCAAAAGATGAGGACGTGTTCGTCAATAGAAAGAAAGTACATTCCATCAACACGCAGATTGTTTTCATTCATCATGATAGGGGGACTTGAACGGCGGTATGGGCTGTTATTGAAAGTGTTTAAGTGCTGAAAATATGCTCATTGGATAATAGTTTGCAGGGTGCTTTTAATTGCCTCCTTGATTTAATGCAATTTACGTATTTTTATTGTTTGCTCTCTCTCTTTAACGTGCATATACAACGTCATTATCGTGGTCTGCACAAACTTGTCATCATGCGTGTATTCTGCTAACTGCACTGTCCATAACTATTTGATAGGAATACATTTCTAGCCTAGGCTATTTCCTTGTTTTTCGGTGATTTAGTGGGCTCGTTTGTGGGATGTTGCGGATGAGTTTCACCAAGACCGCCTGCTCTGAACAACCAATCACCGTACTGACCGCTTCTAAACTCATGCACGAGAATTGACGTAATCCATAGCAACGGCGCGTCACTCTTAGTGATTTATCCTTAGTATGAGTAGGTCTCAGCGGCTTTGTGAATAACTTTTAAGAAAAAACTCCTACGTAAAATGTTTTAGCGCGAGTTAGGAGCACTCCTAGCGGTAAGATAAAATGCTTTGTGAATACGGCCCCTGGTTTCTAAATTAAACCACCACTCTCTCGTACAAGTTTTAACACGGGAAGTGTGAGTGTTTCTGTCCTGATATTGACCTTTGGTTTGATAGCATCAGAGAAGCTATTTCTCTAAACCACACAGGAGTCTTTTCGCAGAAGAATGTTATGTTGAAAATCAAACCAATGTGACAGTTTCCACAAAAGTAATGGATTTTCAAGGTGAATAACACGGAAACATAGAATATTAAGTCATGTAACACTACAAAGACATGCCAGTGCATTGGGGCCAACTCAAACACAACACATGCAGGTGTTTGTCTGAACAATATGTGAATAATATATATGAATACATTGTGTATTTAGAAGCATGCTCCGAGCAGCTTGGACAGGAAAAGATTTCAGTGCAGAATCTCAAACAGACTGAGATGATTCATGCATGCTTTACTTTCTTTGCAGGTTATGTTGGGCTCCTGAAAAAGAAAAGTAGAGCACGGTTCAACACAGGGCCGTATGAGACAGCTAAGAGTTGCTATTGGGTAAGTTTGAAAGTGCTTCTGTGTGGGTGTGTTTGCATGTATCCTCTGAAGTGTGAAATGAAGCTGAAACGTATCACCCCAAAGACTGTCTGTCTTTTTACCTAACATGACATGCAACTGACGCTTTCATCCAAAGCAACTTACATACACTCCAATACAGACAGACATCCCTACAGGAGCAACGGACACATTGACATGTTGGCTGCAGGGAATAGGGATCAAACCACCTACCCTCCAATTGATAGATGCACATGTACCCCCCTGGGCCACACCTGCCAATCTTTGACACAAATGTTCTCCCACAATCCTTTAATAAGACAATAATCTTGATTTGATATGGCAATTGATATTGACATTGTACAGTCCCAGAATACTGTGTGTGTTGGTTATTCATCTTACAAGATATATGTATAAGAAATGTTCTTCCTTAAAATCTCTTCAAAACAAGACCAGTTTGCGGTCTTCTGTGCCGTTTGATCCACTTTACAAAAATGTAAGGGGTCAGAAGGACAACAGCCACAATGCTGCACTGAATTCTGAATGAATGCAGCTTGTACTTCACTATTCTGTCCACTGGGTGGCAGTGTTCGACTGCACATGTGCAGTAGAAGACAGACGGTATATCAAGATAACTTGCACACTAGCTTTCTTTTATGTTAACGGTACACACCTGATTATAAGCTTGGTACATTACTACAAACTTTTGGATTTGTTCTCCAATTTGTACTATTCCAGCTTTAAGGACATCTTGTTAAATTATAAAATAGTTCAACATAAAGGTATATTGTCTAATGGGAACATTTGACATGAATGAAATACATTTAGCGATTAAGCTTTCAGGTTATTCAGATGGGAAATTTTTACAGATGTAGTAATTTGGTTGTACTACCTCGGAGTATTGCATGCACTTAGCTTGACTCCAACTGACGTCCTTGTATGCTGAGATAATTAGTGTAATACAACAGAGTCTAACTAGATCCCTAGGTGTAAAACGTGACACATATTTCATACATTCCTGGAGTTATATCTTGGGAAATGTGATACTTTGTACAATACAACTCCCTCAAGCAATGAGAACATGGGTACTTGGCAAAGTGACAAAGTCAAATAAACGTCTGCTCTACTTCTTAGTTGAGAAATAACTGTTTCAGTATACTTTGCAACAATTAGCCTTTATATTCTAGCATTATATTGTTTATCTTTTAACTTGACATCACTGGTTTAAAGAAGAGTCTTTACCCTGCCAATGGTACAGTGTAACATTTCATTATACCATGGAGAAGTGCTCTTCAAATATTCACAGAGGGTGAAATGCAATACGGCTGCTACCTACTCTTTGACGGGCAATACAAAGCACTTCTCTTTTCTGAAAATGCTATCTCATTTGCACACTTCCCTTTGAAACCCTATAAAAGATGATCTGAAAGCAGTCAAATCATTTTATATTCCAGGAAGAGGTCCCACGCTTTTGATCAAGATTACTTTCCTGCTCACAGTGAAAGGTACGTGTTGCACCTTAGGCTTAAGATGTCTATTGGAAATGTCTTAGCAGTGACTGGCAAGCAATACCATTTTGCACTGAAGAAATACACTGTAGATAAGTGATGATATTTTATAACGTCTAACTTGGAGAGAAGGATGGTAAATGCAGATTAGCATTAAGATGGAGATGATGCTGTTGCTTGTGATTACAATGAAGCAAATGAACATATTATTGTTTATCAGATCTTTTCAAAAGGCTAGCAATAGATAATTAGTTATGTTTTTTTACATGAAGCAAATAGACACTTCAGCTAGACCTGACCTTGTTTTAGTGGTGTTAGAATCTGCTTACAGATATTGATATGAGAGCAACTAGATCATCTGTATACATAATCGATCTTTTGTAACATGGAGTTTATTGCGTTGAGCAGTATACGTGGTTGTTTACAGGGAACACATAACGTTTTCTGTTGTTGAAATATCGTCTTTTACATAAACAACCTACTCTTCATAATGTACCTTGTTTCTTAGTGAATATTGAATTCAGTAAGCTCTGAACTCTTGAGAGAACCGCCTCTGCATTCAAACCCTGGAGCCAGTCGAAGTGTTGGTTCCCACTGAGTGTGATCTGCAGGTACTTCCTCTTTTCCTCTTGGTCTGTGCAGAGTTTATTTCACTTTCCTCTAGAAAGGAACTTCTTCTGAGGGATAGAGATAAGGTGAAAATGTTAACTGCTGTTTAACCTCCTCACTGATAGAAACCACTATATTAACATCTCTTCAGACTACTGAAAGCCTTTTGTAAATGTCTCCTCAAGTCTTTTCCTCTGTAGAGGAGACGTCTCTCTCTTTCTCTGCTGGATGAAGATATATTGCTTATGTTGTATAGTTAGATTTATGATCCATAGAGGCCCAGATATCTGAGTGGCTCGCCGCGGTGTCCAGTTGTGGGAAACGATTTTCAGGAGTAACGCTGTGTTGCCATAGCAAGCAGAAGTGGGAATCCCAGTGCTCCCCAGGGGGGGGGTGTGTGTGTGTGTTTGCTTTTGTGTGTGCTTGCTTTTGTGTGTGCATGCGTGTGTGGAGAGACCAAGTGAAAGAAGAGAGGGAGGAAAGGTGAGAAGTGTCTCATTATTGCAAGAGCCGTTGTTGGAGAGGATTTATTAGCTTGCTTGGGTTCACACACACATGCAAACACACACACATACCACAGGGGAAAGACTACATGGCCAATGCAGGTGCTGAAATATATTCTGGCAAAAACAAATTGTGTGTGTGTTCATCTCCAGCCCAACAAAGACAAGCATAGCAGAAGAAAGAGTATTATTTTAATCAATGCACAACAAAGTACATTAGTTAGTCTAACATCCAGCTAAGGGCAATGAGTAGTCATTAGAACGGCAGGGAACCTCATAGAACTGATCCTGGAAATATGTTAAAACTGTAGAATGGCCCAGATCTGCCTACTGTAGCTGCTGCAGAAAATGAATCATGAATTTACACTATTTGTCGTCACGTGGAGAGATGTTAATAACCTGCTAATGGTTTCTATCTGGTCAGAGGAAATGTCTGCCTCTAATCTTCAGCTCTGTCTCTGTGTGTTTTCTTCTTCTCCTGCTAGTGTCCTTTCATCTCTCGGTGAACGCACATCCTCCTCATGTTATCATCGAAACCATTTTTGTGTCGACGGATGCAAAATAGTGGAATTTGAAAGTCAGAAAAAGCACAAAAATGATTCTTCATCTTATTGTTTTATACTCTGGTATAGTTTGACCTCCCGTCCTCTGCTTGAATATGCTCTTGTTTGGCGCATTTCTCTTTTATTTATTATCCATCACTTCCCAGAACTTTACTGCACCAATTTACTTCTCTAATGTCCTCTTTTCCCCCCATGTCTACATCTTGCTTTCCATTCGTACGTCTCTTACTACTTTCTTCTTTCACATTAGCACTTCAAATAATCCGTGGAGAGGAGATGCCTCTGCCAGCCTCCGCAGTCATTTCATGGTCTGATTAAAGAACTGTGATGGGAGGAAAGTGAGGCGGGTAGGGGAGGAGAGTTGAGACAGGAGTGAGGGCATTAACAGCCAAAGTTGAAACGGAGAACAAACAAAAACAAAGCCATGAAAAGGGGAAGCAGAAAAAAAGACAATTCAAAGTCTGTTTGCTGTTTACCATTGTTTGTGCAAGAGCATGATGGGAAAATCAGCCGAGCCGCAGTGCAGACTCAGAAGCAGAGGCAGCCTCCCTGAGTGACTGTGAGCAACACGAACACTTCCTCATGATGGCTATCAGCAACCCTTCCTCAAAGCGGTGTGATGGCCGTCTGTGGCTCTTTTACACTGTAACTCTGAGTTAGCGGAAGTTTGTCTAAGGTCAACATCAACGCGGTGTATTGGTGTTATTCTTAATGCATTATTCTTCGCAGTAAGCAATGAAATGATGCAAATTACTCATGGTTCATATCACAATGTCGGTTCATGCTGATTTAATCTTCAGCATGATGACCACACTGAACAGATGTATCAATACTTACATGTTAATACACTGTCAGTAAGAATTTCCTAATTTGGGATTAATAAAGTTTACATCTATCTATCATTTGATGCCGTATCAGAACATTTCTTCCCGTTTTTTCTTTTGTTTCATTTGCTAAATCTCAATCTTTATTTATTTATATAGCACATTCGAAACAACCTCGGTTGACCAAAGTGCTGTACAGGCAATAAATATAAAATAACACAATGGGAGTAAAATAATAAAACAATCATTCAAAGCATGATAAAAAGCACAATAACTAGAAACATATAAAAACACATACAAATGTAAAAATGTTATGTTCAACAAGTATTACAAGCCAGTGCAAAGAGGTGAGTTTTTAGCTCAGATTGAAAAAGTTCATAGTAAATGGCTTTGGTTTGCATTGAGGACTAAAGAGGGCATTAACAATGTGATGTTACATTTAGAAACTTCTCCTCCCTCATTTTCTTATAAATCAGCCTCTTCATATAGAATGAGAAAAATGACAGGACACTAAAGAACTGGTAAATGATCCACATTCTCTGCTGCTCTTGGGGCCTTTTGTGGTTAAGACCTCACAGTTTCCCCTGGCTTCACATCAAAACGAGGAGGTTTGAGGAGCGGGAAAAGGGTTGAATCTAACGTTGTTTAACTGCCAAGCCACTCCAATCTGTATGGCACTTAAATCAATATTTCATTGTGGGTCGATCATTAAAACATGAGTCTGAATGCCATACTCTTGAGCAGTGGTTCCAAACCTTTTTCCCCAAGAGCCCCCCCAAATGACTCCTGTTGGAAGTTGCGCCCCCCCACCCCCATACACACACACACACACACACACACATACATGACACTAAGAGGTCTTATTTGTCAACCGGGTCAGTGCGGGGACACATGCGGTATAATAAGCTACTGTCTACTCTTCTAGCGGTGACCCCGAAAGTTGATTTCTGTGTTGGTGTGTTTTTGTCGCCGTACATCCGATGTCGAGGGAATACCCATTACGTTACACCTTCACGCATGTGGGGACCAGTAAAGTGGTACCTCCTTTCGTCGTCTTTCAGCTGACCTCAATTCTCTGGCCCCGGGATCTTCAATATGGAAGACGCGACGCAACGCACGTACCGAAAGGAAGACGTCCCACTCGGCGAGACGGCCCGCCAGAGCAAGCCTAGGCTTTTATGTTAATTTTATAAAACGTGTGAATAAGGATCACACGGTGACCAATTGGCCAGGTCACACGGTCCCCAAACGGCTGGGGACGCATATGATTACTATTATGGATCCTCGCAACCGCGTCACCTAAATCTCGGCAACCACTACCCTATTCCCCCGGTGTTCCAAGTTTGGGGTGACGTCAGTCGTACAGCAGCACGGGGACCCGTTCTGTGAAGTGGGGTTTAACGAGGAGCACCCCTAGACAGGTGTCATGAACTCATACATTCTCAGCGAAACCTATTTTCGCAGATTTGTTACACTGTACATTACATTATTTATTATGTGAAATAAACATTATTGTGGAAAGTACGTGTTTCGTCGGTTTCACGAAATGTCTTTTGTATTGTTGTTATAATGTTTATTATGGTCTTGTTCTATTTTGTAGCTGTCACTAGGATTATTTTAAGGGAACTTTAATTACGACTGTTCTTTTAATTTTATCCAATTTTAATTTTTTAATTTTTTTTAATTTATTTTTTATTTTTACTACTTACAATATTAATGGACGTGTGGAAGAAAATGGGAGGACATAGAAGGTAGTAAGTGTGGTGGATATATGTTTTGAAGTTAGCTTCGAATTTTACACTATCTTCATTGTAGCCTTGTTTTGGGGAGAGTTGGTGGTTAGTTATTGGAGGAAGACTTCTCCACGGATGTAGTCAACTATGTAAACGGAAGATGAGAATAGACATTCGATCACCGTACGACAGACCAAATAAGGAGGGTCTCGTCACCCAAGGGTTGGACCCCCCGCCGGTGGAAAAATATAAAGAAGTATGTCGCCCTTAGGTTTATTACATATAGGACTCAGGTTATTGTTAGTTTCAGTGGGTTATCTCACGAGGAATTAATGCGGAAGTAGAGGAAATTTTTTATGAAGTGTAAGTAGATCAAACACTGTCACTCAACATCGTATAAAACTCTGAAAATTTGAAATTTAATGGCGACAATCGCGAGGGGGGGGGGGGGGCACCACACACACACACACACACACACACA